>NC_064848.1:74096105-74328605 GCF_024139225.1 Suncus etruscus | reverse complement strand
TTGCATGGCATTGAAACTTATCTTTAAAGATAAACTACTTCTTACCAAGCAAATGGAAGCAAATAAAAACAAATGAAACTCCATTAAAATAAGAAGCTTCTTCACCTCAAAGGAAATGACCAGAACACAATGATTGCCCACAGGATGGAAGAGATTATTCACTAAACATCCATCTGACAAAAGGTTAATATCCAAGATTTATGAAAAAATGATAGAACTTAATGAAAAATAAGTTCAACTCTATCAAAAAAAAAAGAGAAAAGAGGTGAGTAGAAATTTCCTTAAAATGTAATAAAAATTTCAAAGATACATGAAGAAAATGCTACACATTATCATTAGAGAAATAAATCAAAACAACTATGAGATATTATCTCATAGCACAGATGCTGGCACATATCAAAAAAGAGCAACAAATGCTGAGGTAGATAAGGGAAGAAAGAGACTTTCTTTCTTCTGTGATACACAGCTGATAAGAATGTCAACTGGAGGGGCCGGGCGGTGGCGCTAGAGGTAAGGTGCCTGCCTTGCCTGCGCCAGCCTTGGAAGGACCGCGGTTCGATCCCCCGGTGTCCCATATGGTCCCCCAAGCCAGGAGCAACTTCTGAGCGCATAGCCAGGAGTAGCCCCTGAGCGTTACCGGGTGTGGCCCAAAAACCAAAAACCAAAAAAAAAAAAAAGAATGTCAACTGGCCCAGACTTCAGAAAACAATATAGGTATTCTTCAAAACAGTATAAATTTAGCTTCCAATGGACCCACTACTATTTCTCGTGAGAATATATCAAAGTGGCCCAAAAAGCACAATAAGAAAAGACATCTGCATTTCTATGTTCATTGCAGAACTATTCACAATACCCAGAATCTGGAAATAAGTGCCTGAAAATAAGAGGATACAATAATTATGGTACATCTAAACAATGACACAATGGAATATTATGCAGCTAATAGCAAAATAGAGTAATTAATTTTTATATATGAAATGACATGGAGAGTGTCATGATGAATGAAATGATAAAGAGGGAGAATGACAGACGTAAAATAAGGAATATAAAAAAAAAAACACTACACAACACAGTATGCCCCAAAGCAAGAGAAACAAGGTCCAAGAGTACTTATTCATAAGCTTGCCATAACGGATGGGGGAAGTATGTTATGATAGAGAAGGGATCATTATAACCATGATAGTTTGAAATAATCACTCCAGACAAAAACTAGGTATTGAAAGGAGATAGATATGTACAGTAATTACAGAGTCAGTATTACAAAATTAACTGACTAAAAAGAAAAGGGAGGAGAATAAAAAGAGAGAGAAGGAAAGTGTCTGTCATTAAGGCAGGCCAAGAGTGTGGATTGAGGGAAATTAGAGACACTGGTGGTAGAAAGTGTACAATGGTGAAGGAATGTTGCAGTAATGTGTTTCAGTATTGCATGACTGAATCTCAATTATCAACAATTTGGTAGCTGCATATCTCATAATAGGTCAATAAAAATAGGGAGAAAAATAGACACCATGGGGAGTAGAATGAGCATAGAAACTTGCAGTAGAGCCTCAGAGGTTTAGAGTATTAAAAAGAGCACTTTCTCAATCTTACAAACAAAATAAATAATAATTTTTAAATATATAGAAAAAAAGTTGTTTTAAGTACTAGCTAACTTTGAATATTTTAATTTAATTGAAAGATGTTGGTGTCTAAAATGTTAGTTAATTGAAAAAGGAAAAGCAGTTTTCATAAGCTTCAAAATAAAATCCTTTATCTTACAGAATTCATTCAGTGAGCTCTATATCTGTGTTTGGGAACAAGGACTAAAGTTATTTTGGTCTTCTGTCCTTAAATTACCCAGATATACTTGAAATGCTGTTGGCTATTAATTTCCATTTCTTACAGCTACTTGTAAACATGACAGGGACTGGCCTGGCCTTGAATCTCCAGATGCTTCTTTTGCTTTTCTCCCCAGGGTTCCTTATAACAAGACCAAAGACATTATCTTGTTGACTTTGGCAGCTGCTGAGTTCAGCCACCCAGGACAGAGGAAGATATTTTCTCACAAAAAAAAGTTAAATTTTCTTATTTTAGTAGATACTCTGAAAAACATTGTCATGCTGATAAAAATTTTATCTTCATTTTGGTAATATTTCAACTGAAATTCACATATAATTTATGATTGATATGGACTTTTACTTTTACTGTTCTACTTTTTCCAAAACATTTACCCAGGTTGATGGTTATCTCATAATATCATTGGAAAATTAAAGACTATGCAAATTTTTTAGAATTTTACTTATCACTTTCTAAATTAAAAAACTATATGTCATACTTCCTCCTGGCATGTGGTGATCTGAATGTAAAAGACATGCAGAAGCATAGAAGAGAACATTATCAATGTCTTTCCTACCACATTTCCTCACTCAGTTTACCAACATTACCAATGTGCTGGTGGGTAACATTTTACAGGAAAATAATGCATATATGTGTGTGGACAATATATATGTATATATATATATATATATATATATATATATATGTATGGTGTGGCAATAGTATTTTTAGTGTTTACTTTAGCTTGCTGTTTTTTTAAATTTGTGGCTCTTGGCATCAAATTCAGAGACTCATATATTTTATACACATATTGTCACTGAGGGACATTTTGAACTCTGATAATATTTATGAAGGTAAAATCATTTTACTTGACTTTATCATGTAAAATAAACCTGGTGCTTTCATTTAGAATACATTGTTAATATTATTTATGGTAATAAATAAATTTCTGCCACCCCCAACAATGCTCAAGTTTGTGATACAAGAGAGCACATTTAAGGCCTTATGCATACTAAGCATGTGCTCTGACCACTTGATCTCTCTCCCTAGCCCTGAACTCAAACTGAATTTCTTATAAAAATCACATGATATAGATCTGTCATACTTTATTAAACCATTTCCCCACCTAGTTTCATTTTTTTATTTCAACTTCCAGCAATATAAATACATGTTATGCCTATATTTTTATGTATTTGGTGCCTTTACTTCTACAAACCAGAAGTGCAATACTGAGATTGTTGAATGAAATTATAAATGTATATGTATAAATATATATTCGAATTTTAACATACATTTTTGGGAGAGTTTCCCTAGAGGTTTTTCATATTCACTTTGTCAATCAGAAGTTTTATTAGAACTCGTGTTTTTCAGTTTAATAGGTAAAAATGGATTCATACTCTTTCTTTTTTTTTTTCTAACCAACTTTATTACATACATGATTGTATTTGGGTTTCAGTCATGTAGAGAACACCACCCATCACCAGTACAAAATCTCCCTCCTCCCCCCAACCCCCGCCTATACTCTAGACAGGCTTTCTATTTCCCTCATACATTCTCATTATTAGGATAGTTCAAAATGTAGTTATTTCTCTAACTAAACTCACCCCTGTTTGCGGTGAGCCTCATGAGGTGAGCTGGAACTTCCAGCTCTTTTCTCTTTTGTGTCTGAAAGTTATTATTGCAAGAATGTCTTTCATTTTTCTTAAAACCCATAGATGAGTGAGACCATTCTACATTTTTCTCTCTCTCTCTCTGACTTATTTCACTCAGCATAATAGATTCCATGTACATCATGTATAGGAAAATTTCAGGACTTCATCTCTCCTGACAGCTGCATAATATTCCATTGTGTATACATACCACAGTTTCTTTAGCCATTCATCTGTTGAAGGGTATCTTGGCTGTTTCCAGAGTCTTGCTATGGTAAATAGTGCTGCAATAAATATAGGTGTAAGGAAGAGATTTTCATACTCTTTCATATTCCTTACTACTAGTAATATAGGCACTTTTTCATGTACTTCTTGGTCATTTGTGAACTCCCTTTGTCTCTACCCTTTTACCGTAGCTATTTTTCTATTGGGTTTTTTTTACATAAAATAATTTGTAAGAACCCGTCTCTTATTAGGGTTATTAAATTTTTACCAATACCATCTGTTACATTCATTTGCAGTTTAATATTCTTATCAACCTCACACTGTAATATAGTCATGTAGTAAAATATGACTGTGCTTTACTCTTGTTTAGAAAGCTATCATCCTGAAATTATAGTACCTTAAATTTTCTCCTTGTGTTTTCATAGTTTTATTTAAATTTTACTTTTATTGAGGTATAATCAACCTATAACAAAATTCACTCATTTAAAGAATAAAGCTTGATGAAATGGGATATTGTACAAATTTTTACTAAAATAAATTACTGAACAGATTCATCATTTTTTAGATAAAATATAATACTTTGTACTACTCCTGACCCTTTTACTCAAGAAATTCCTGGGTCTGCTATCTTTATAGGTTTTTTTTCAGGATTTTATTATAATAAACTTAAAGAATACAAAATATTTTATGTTTGTCTTCTCACTTGTATATTTGAATGATATCTAGGTTTTCAAGTATATTGATATTTATTTCATTTTCTTATGAAGGAATGTTCACAACTTATCTGTTGACCAGTTAATACACATATGAAATTTCTTTAGTTTTTGTTTACTATGCATAATATTTCTATAATACTTTGAGAAAAAATGTGTGTATCAATTTCATGTGACTTAAGTAGTTATTAAAATGATATTACTCAGAAGCACATGTGATGTTGAAGTTTATAAAATATTACCAAACTCTCTTCCTGAGCAATGGTGCTATTTTGAATTATTAAAAGGAATATATACAACTTCAGTTTTTCTCTATTATCACTAGTCCTTGGTATCATCAGCATTTTTAATCTTAGTCATCTGAATGGGGTTATTATAAGTGTAGTCAAACCTACAAAATTAGTAATATTAAGAATCGGTTTATGTGTTTATGATTATCATTCACAGATGAAATATCTATTTTTACTTTAAAAAAGATTATCTTACTAAAATGTAGAAAAATATGTATAGTCTAAATGAAGTCCTCTATATAGCCTAAGTGTAGTCTTCTGCAATCTTTTATAAATATTTCTGGTTATTATGACACCCCTATATTCTTACCAGTTTCTTTTTCTTTTTTGGGGGGTGTCACACCTGGCAGCTGGGGTTTCTCCTGGCTCTACAGTCAGAAGTCGTTCCTGGCAGGCTCAGGGGACCTTATGGAATGCTGAAGATCAAACCCACGTCCATCACAGGTTGGCTGAGTGCAAGGCAAGTGCCTTTCCATTGTGCTATCACTTCAGACCCTTTTCTTACCAATTTCTTTAAAGAATAGATACTTTTATTTTCATGAAAACATCTTATACAATTTGTTTTTGTGTTATGCTTAAAAAATGAAATACCACACAATCATCTTCTAAATTTCTATGAGTTTTATTCTCATGTTATGTCCTATTTATTACCCTGTAAAAATTGATATAAGAAAGCTTTTTCTACATAGATAATCCAGTTGTCTCAACTCTCTCTTAATTCTTACTTGATTTTGTTTAATCTAAGACAGAATAATAGCTTAACTCGTTCTGATAAATAGCTATTCATGTCAATATTTTCTATCTAATTTAAACCCATTTATTCTCTATAATCAGTTTAAAACCTCGATTTGTTCTCTTCAACTTACATATGAGTTTTTGTGATTATAGTCCACAACAGGCATCCCGAATCCAAATATATTAATTTGTTTCTTTTTTCCTTTTTGTTTAGTTCATTAAACAACACAATTATCCATACAAATACAAACGCAGTAACGTAGGCACTAGGCTATATCTTTCCATTGCTTTTGTAATCATTTATACTTTCTTATTCTTTTTTAACTTTTTAAATACTTTTTATTTATTGATAAAAATGCATCACATAGTTGACATAACTGATCATAATACAATTGTTTCAGGAAGACCAAAAGCAACATGATTAAAAATAAAGAAATAGAAAATTGAAAGAAAAGCTAATGAAATGGGAGAAAAGGAAAGAAAATGTTCAGTGGCAAGTACATTTTTGAAAATTATTGAATCACCAATGAATTCATTAAAGCACTACAAGACAGTTTAGTACACTATTTTTTTAAAGGATGGGAGTTAAAAAAAATACAGTAAAAACGGTGAAAGTGGCAATAGTTTTCTGCAGACACCCAGCAAAATATGGGGGGAAATGGAAGGGAAAATTCTTGGCCTAATACAAGGAGACCTTACCTCTAAAATTTTCTGGCATGATATCTCAGGGCTCATGACCAACTCAGGGCTCCAGGATACTAAGCTGTCTAACCCCTGATTTATTCTCTGTTGTCCTGGTAAATTTTTTTCACAGATTTGCTGTTGTTGGTGTCAGGTTTCTGTAGTTAATGATTCTGATTTCTATGCATCTTTTTTTTTAATTTTTATTTAAACAAATTTATTACAGACATGACTGTGCTTGGGTTTCAGTCATGTAAAGAACACCACCCATCACCAGTGCAATATTCCCATCACCAATGTCCCAAATCTCCCTCCTCCCACCCAAGCCCTGCCTGTACTCTAGACAGGCTTTCTATTTCCATTGTACTTTCTCATTATTAGGATAGTTCAAAACGTAGTTATTTCTCTATTAAACTCACCCGTTTGCGGTGAGCTTCATGAGGTGAGCTGGAACTTCCAGCTCTTTTCTCTTTTGTGTCTGAAAATTATTATTGCAAGAATGCCTTTCATTTTTCTTAAAACCCATAGATGAGTGAGACATTCTGCGTCTTTCTCTCTCTCTCTGACTTATTTCACTCAACATAATAGACTCCATGTACATCCATGTATAGGAATATTTTATGACTTCATCTCTCCTGACAGTTGCATAATATTCCATTGTGTATATGTACCAGAGTTTCTTTAGCCATTCATCTGTTGAAGGGTGTCTTGCTATGGTAAACAGTGCTGCAAGGAATATAGGTGTAAGGAAGGGGTTTTTGTATTGTATTTTTGTGTTCGTAGGGTATATTCCTAGGAGTGGCATAGCTGGATCATATGGGAGCTCGATTTCCAGTTTTTGGATGAATCTCCATAGTGCTTTCCATAAAGGTTGAACTAGAACGCATTCACACCAGCAGTGGATAAGAGTTCCTTTCTCTCCACATCCCTGCCAACGCTGCTTGTTCTCATTCTTTATGATGTGTGCCAATCTCTGGGCTGTGAGGTGGTACATCATAGTTGTTTTGATTTGCATCTTCCTGGTGATTAGTGATGTGGAGCATTTTTTCATGTGTCTTTTGGCCATTTGTATTTCTTCTTTGTCAAAGTGTCTGTCCATTTCTTCTCCTCATTTTTCGATGGGATCAGATATTTTGTCTTGTAAAATTCTGTCAGTGCCTTGTATATTTTGGAGATTAGCCCCTTATCTGATGGGTATTGAGTGAATAGTTTCTCTCACTCAGTGGGGGGCTCTTGTATCCTGGGCGCTAGTTACTTGAGGTGCAGAAATTTCTCAGTTTAATATATTCCCATCTGTTAATCTCTGCTTTCACTTGCTTGGAGAGTGCAGTTTCCTCTTTGAAGATGCCTTTAGTCTCAATGTCCTGCAGTGTTTTACCTATGTGTTGTTCTATATATCTTATGGTTTCAGGTCTGATATCGAGCTCTTTCATCCATTTGGATTTAACCTTCATACATGCTGTTAGCTGGGGGTCTAACTTCAATTTTTTGCAACTGGCTAGCCAGTTGTGCCAACACCACTTGTTGAAGAGGCTTTCTTTGTCCCATTTAGGATTTCTTGCTCCTTTATCAAACATTAGGTGACTGTATGTCTGGGAACATTCTCTGAGAATTCCAACCTATTACACTGATCTGAGGGCCTGTCTTTATTCCAATACCATACTGTTTTGATAACTATTGCTTTGTATTACAGTTTAAAGTTAGGGACAGTAATTCCTCCCATATTCTTTTTCCCAATAATTGCTTTAACTATTCTAGGGTGTTTATTGTTCCAAATGAATTTCAAAAGTGCCTTATCCACTTTTTTGAAGAATGTCATGGCTATCTTTAGAGGGATTGCATTAAATCTTTGCAATGCTTTGGGGAGTATTGCCATTTTAATGATGTTAATCCTGTCAATCCATGAGCAGGGTATGTGCTTCCATTTCTGCGTGTCCTCTCTTATTTCTTGGAGCAGTTTTATAGTTTTCTTTGTATAGGTCCTTCACATTTTTAGTCAAGTTGATTCCAAGATATTTGAGTTTGTGTGGCACTATTGTGAATGGGGTTGTTTTCTTAATGTCCATTTCTTCCTTATTAATATTGGTGTATAGAAAGGCCATTGATTTTTGTGTGTTAATTTTGTAGCCTGCCACCTTGCTATATGACTCTATTGTTTCTAGAAGCTTTTTCGTAGAGACTTTAGGGTTTTTATGTAGAGTATCATGTCATCTGTAAACAGCGAGAGCTTGAATTTTTCCTTTCCTATCTGGATTCCCTTGATATCTTTTCTTGCCTAATTGCTATAGCGAGTACTTTCAGTGCTATGTTGAATAGGAGTGGTGAGAGAGGACAGCCTTTTCTTGTGCCAGAGTTTAGAGGAAAGGCTTTCAGTTTTTCTCCATTGAGGACAATATTTACATCTGGCTTGTGGTAGATGGCCCTAACTATGTTGAGAAAGGTTCCTTCCATTCCCATCTTGCTGAGAGTTTTGATCAAAAATGGGTGTTGGACATTATCAAATGCTCTCTCTGTGTCTATTGATATGATCATGTGATTTCTATTTTTCTTGTATTTGATGTTGTGTATTATGTTGACAGATTTAAAGATGTTAAACCATTCTAGCATTCCTGGGATGAAAACAACTTGATTGTAGTGGATGCTTTTTTTAATGAGGCATTGAATCCTATTTGCCAAGATTTTGTTGAGGATATTTGCATCTGAATTCATCAGCAATATTGGTCTGTAATTTTCTTTTTTGGTAGCATCTCTCTCTGGTTTATGTATCAAGGTGATGTTGGCTTCATAAAGCTATTTGGAAGTGTTCCTGTTTTTTCAATTTCATGAAAAAGTCTTGCCAGGATTGGTAGAAGTTCCTCTTGAAAGATTTGAAAGAATTCATTAGTAAATCCATCTGGGCCTGGACTTTTGTTTTTGGGCACACATTTGCTTACTGTCTTAATTTCCTCAATAGTGATGGGTGTGTTTAGATATGCTACATCCTCTTCATTCAACCGTGGAAAATTATGAGTCCAAAAATTTATCTATTTCTTCCAAGTTTTCATTTTTAGTGGCATAGAGTTTCTCAAAGTAGTTTCTGATTACCCTTTGGATCTCTACCATATCAGTAGTGATATCTCCTTTTTCATTCCTAATACAAGTTATCAAGTTTCTCTCGGTCTTTCTTTGTTAATTTTGCCAGTGGTCTATCTATCTTGTTTATTTTTTCAAAGAACCAACTTCTGTTTTCGTTGATCTTTTGTATTGTTTTTTGGGTTTCCACTTCATTGATTTCTGCTCTCAGCTTTGTTATTTCCTTCTGTCTTCCTATTTTTGGGTCCTTTTGTTGAATGTTTTCTAATTCTATGAGCTGCGTCATTAAGCTATTCAGGTATGCCCCTTCTTCTTTCCTGATGTGTGCTTGCAAAGCTATAAATTTTCCTATCAGTACCACTTTTCCTGTGACCCATAGATTCTGATAGTTTGTGTCTCCATTGTCATTTGTTTCTAGGAAGTTTTTGATTTTCTCTTTGCTTTAATCTAGGACCCACTGGTTATTCAGTATTAGGCTGTTTAACTTCCAGGTATTAAAGTTTTTCTTCTGTGTCCCTTTGTGGTTCATATATCATTTCAGGGCCTTGTGGTCAGTGAAGGTAGCATGCAAAATTTCTATCCTCTTAAAATTATGAAGCTATGTTTTATGTTCTAGCATGTAGTCTATCCTGGTTAATGTCCCATGTACATTAGAGAAGAATGTGTATCCGGACTTCTGGGGTGGAGTGTCCTGTATATATCTGCTAGGCCTCTTTCTTCCATTTCTCTGTTCAGGTCTAGTATATTCTTCTTGGGTTTCAGTCTGGTTGACCTGTCAAGTGTTGACAATGCTGTGTTGAGGTCTCCTACAATTATTGTGTTGTTATTGATATTATTTTTCAGATTTGTCAACAATTTTATTAAATATTTTGCTGGCCCCTAATTCCGTGCAGATATGTTTAGGAGAGTGATTTCTTCCTGCTGTATGTATCCCTTGATTAATATAAAATGTCCATATTTGTCCCTTACAACTTTCCTAAGTATAAAGTTTGCATCATCTGATATTAGTATGGCCACTCCAGCTTTTTTATGGGTGTTGTTTGCTTGGATGATCTTTCTCCAGCCTTTTATTTTGAGTCTATGCTTGTTCTGACTATTCAGGTGCGTTTCTTGTAGGCAGCAGAAGGTTGGATTGAGTTTTTTGATCCATTTAGCCACGCTCTGTCTGTTAACTGGTGCATTTAGTCCATTGACGTTGAGAGAAAGAATTGCCATGGGATTTAATGCCATCTTTATATCAAAGTTTGGTGTGTCTGTTGGTCAGTCTTGTCTTAAAGTAGGCCATTCAGTTTTTCTTTTAAGAATGGTTTTGAGTCTGTAAAGTTTCTGAGCTGTTGTTTGTCTGTGAAACTATGTATTGTTCCTTCAAACCTGAAAGTGAGTTTTGCTGGATGCAGTATTCTAGGCGAAGAATTTATTTCATTGAGTTTTGTCACTATGTCCCACCACTGCCTTCTGGTTTTGAGTATTTCCAGTGACAGGTCTGCAGTAAATCTCAAGGATGTTCCCTTGAATGTAATTTCTCTTTTCGATCTTTCTGCTTTCAGAATTCTGTCTCTATCTGTGGGATTCGTCACTGTGTCTAGGATGTGTTTTGGGGTGTTTTTTTCTGGGGTCTCTTTTAGTTGGTACTCTTCGGGCATGCAGGATTTGATGGCATATATTCATTAGCTCTGGTAGTTTCTCTTTAATGATGTTCTTGACCATTGATTCTTCCTGGAGATATTTTTCCTGGGTCTCTGGGACGCCAATGATTCTTAAGTCATTTTGTTGTGCCTATCATAGACTTCTATTTTCATCTGTTCCCATTCATAGAGTAATTTTTCTATTGTTTGATTGTTTGCTTTAAGGCTTTTATCCAAGTTCTTCTGCTGTATGGAATTGTTATTCATCTCATCTTCCAGTACACTAATTCTATTCTCAGCTGCTGTTAAGGTGTGGGAAAGCTCAACCATGTTTTTCTTCAATTCATCTACTGAGTTTTTCAGACCTGTTATTTGACCTGAAATTTCAGTTTGGAGTTTTCTGATTTCTATCTTCATATTCTTGATTCTTACTAGTGTCCTCTTCTATACTTTCTTTGAGTTATTTGAACATCTTCCATATTGCGATTCTAAACTCCTTATCTGAGAGACTCACTTGTTGGTTGTTCATGTTCAAGTCATCAGAGTTGCCATTGACATTCTCTATGTCTGGTGCTGGCCTGCGTTGTTTCCCCATTGTCACACTTGTATTGTGGGCTTTTCTACGTGCTGTGGTTGTATTCATTGACTAAATGATGTGCACGGCTGGGAATTGAAGTGGAGTGGCCGTGTTCCTCTGGCTCCACCCTTTCTGGGCTTGTAAACTCACCTCCAGGGAAGGCTCCAGGGAAGGCGAGCCATCCGCATATGGGCCACACACAGGATGAAATCAGGCCGAAGATGGAGCACAGCAGAGAAGACAGGCAGATAGGGGTACTGGCATGTGAGTTCCAGCAGAGTTCAGTGGCTTCTCCTTTCTGGGATTTTAAACTCACCTCCAGGGAAGGCTCCAGGGAAGGTGAGCTGTCTGCAGATGTGCCACACACAGGATGAAATCAGGCCAAAAATGGTGCACAGCACAGAAGACAGGAAGAGAGGGGTGCTGGCATCTGAGTTCCAGCAGAATTCAGCGCCTTCACTTTCTGGGCTTGTAAAGTCAGCCATTTCTTATTCACTCACTCACTTGCTGGGTAGCTTCAGAATGCAGTTTTTTGAGGGTTTGCTTCCCAGGGCTCTAAGGAGAATTTTAAGGATTCAGGAAAGACAGAGGAGCACAGGACAGGGTTCTCTTTAGGTCCTCAGTTTCCTCAGAAGAAGCACAGCAGGATGGAGACTCCACAGGTGAAGTGATCAGCACTTCACCCGGCAGTCCCCACAGTCAGCCATTTCTTACTCACTCGCTCGCTGGGTAGCTTCATAATGCAGTTTTTTGAGGGTTGGTTTTCCAGGGCTCTGAGGAGAGCTTGAAGGATTCAGGAAAGAGAGAGGAGCACAGGATACGGTTCGCTTTAGGTCCTCAGTTTCTCAAAAGATGCACAGCAGGGCGGAGACTCCACAGGTGAAGCAATCAGCACTTCACCTGGAAGTTCCCACAGTCAGCCATTTCTTACTCACCATGATCATAAATCTTCAACCCTGTTGTTACTCTTTCCAAAATGTTTGTCAACTGTTTTTCACTCCCTAGTTTTCCTCAGTTTCCCTCACAACAGGATGCAGGTTCTTTGCCCTCTCTCTATGCATCTTCTTCATCAAAGTCAGGATGATGTTGAGAATTCTCTAGTTTCCCTCACCATTAGTAGACAATACAGAGAGCCTTGCCCTGCATGCAGGTTGTTGCTGTTACGAAGTCATCTGGTTGTTAAGGGAACCATCTTTGGAGTAAGTCCATGCCAGAGCTGTGGTAGGGTCTTGCTTGAAAGAGTTTTGCTTCCTGGTGATGTTATAGACAATTGTGTATGTTTCTGTAGATGGTATCCATGGCTCAGGGTTTATGAGCAATGCCTGTTCCTATGAGGCCCAAGCCAAGTCATTATGACCATGTTCAGGTTGTAAGGACCCCACTGCATTAGAAAATTTGTGTTCCCATTTTTATTAGATAAGAACTTGTTTGTACAGATACCCCTCTCTCAATGACCAAGTTCCATTTCAACACTTGGTCGTTAAGTGAATTAGTCATTAAGTGAGGAACTGCATGTACTGTATACAATAGTACAGTATATGCATAGTACTTGACAATACAGTATTCTGAATAAGTAAAATAATAAGAAAGATCAAACTAAAAACTTCTACATGCTTTAATTTGCATAGGTTGTGTAATTTACACACAGTACTACAATGTATTACAGAACATAAAGTTAGTAAAGTAGGTACATTAAAGCACCAAAAACCACAGCACTGTACTGTAGACTGTACAAGATAGAAAAAATATTTAAAATAAAATAAAATAACGGTGAAGAGATGGTTATAAGTAAGAGTGGTGGCTAAACAGGTAGGTCGTTAAGTAAGGAGTATCTGTATATGTAATATTTTCTCATTTTAATGTGCCTATGCAAAAGGGAGACAATGCTACAAGATATTATTGGTGCATATGGGGACCGAAGGAACAAGTTCAACAATCCCAGTAACTTGGCTATAACATGAATTCTAAACAGAGAGGCTCTTTTGACAGAATTCCCTATTGAACAAATAGCAAAACAAAACAAACAAACAAAAAACAATGATGAAATTGTCACTATGTAAGAGAATATTCAATAAGAGTTATAGCTGTTTAGGTAATACATTTAAGCTACTCAAGAGAGATATACATGTCCCTTTTATCTCTTTGTAGATAGTCAAGGACACGACTGTGGTCTGTGAGATGGCCTTCTGGAGTCTTCAAAACTGCTCCCAGCATTTCCCATATCAGGAAATGTCTTTGAGTGGGGACTTCTCAAAAGTCGAATAGGTAGCAAGCACATATATGCAATGAAGAGAGGTAGAGGAAAGGAAGCCCCTGAAAGTAGATCAATAGCAATAGAGTATTGGTTTCTTCTAAGTATGAGACTCTATTTTTCCACCTTGGGAGCTGTTTGGCAGCTAGCTTGAGTAGGGATAATAGTATGCTTGTGAGGAGCCAAGAACTGATGGTAAAAAGGGTTAAATGTGGGGTAATAGGTGGTGAGATAAGTGGGTAAAGTACTAGAAATGCGCCTAAAGGTGGTGACCCAAAGGGAGAAGGACGGTATATTACATTATGTATAATGCAAAATGGATTAAACCATGATATCCTATTAATCTATATAAGCTTTATGTGTGGGATGATAGACCCCACACAGTTTGAGAATGAGGACTAGTGGGAAGAAAAGTTGCCATGACTTCCTCAAGTACTCCCCTTTTGTGCAGGGTAGGGTCTGGGGGAGGCCTGGGGTCCCCTTTAAACTCCTCCCCAGCACCCACCTTGCTGGCACCCTGGGCAGGTGGCCAGGGATAGCTTTTGGGTACGGAGAAAGGAGAGAGAAGACTGTAGAAGGCTGCTGGAGCCCCCATCTTCCCCTAAGCTTGGCCAAAAACCCTGCAGCATGAAGCCATGCCACTCCTCATGCTACTTGCTGAAGCTTCTGTCCCCAGGAGAGAATTTTGGGTCCTTAATTATACTGAAATCTGGAAGTTCACCAAACTCCTTCCCTATTCCACCCCTCAGGAGGCTGGGGGAGGCCTGGGGTCCCCTTTAAATTCCTCCCCGGCACTCACCTTGTTCGCACCCTGGGCAGGCAGCATGGATAGCCCTGGGGTTTGGGAGGAAGGAGAGAGAAGGCTTCGAAGGGCAGCCAGAGCCTCCATTGTCCCCTAAGCTTGTACAAAAAGCTTGCAGCATGAAGACATGTTGCTCCCACTCTGCCTGCTGAAGCAGTGGTGCAAATGGTAAGGCATATATCTTGTCAGAGCTAGCCTAGGATAGACTGCAGTTAGATTCCCCCAGGCTCCCATATGGCACCCCAAGCCAGGAGTGATTTCTGAGCACATAGCCAGGAGTAATCTCTGAGTGTCAATGGGTATGACCAAAAACGAAAACAAAAACAAAAACAAAAAAACAAAACAGAATACCAGAATACAACATGTGATCTATTGTCCTGTATACTTTTTCTACAGAACTTACCATCTTGTATATATAAAATTGTGTACACTTGGACCAGTAATTTAATTTCTTCTCCCCACAATATCTGGCAACCACTCTTTAACTGTTTCTGTGACTTTGACTTTTAGATTCTTCATATAAGTAGTATCACACTGTATTTTTCTTATGTCTAGCTTATCTCAACATAATGTTTCAGGTTATACATCCTGTTGCTTATGAAAATATTTCATTATTTTTAAGGATTTGATGTTTCTTGTTAAGAATACTATATAGGTTCACTCTGAGGACTTCAGGAAACTCCTATCTCTGTCTACCTGAAACTGTGCTTCTGAATTTCCGAAGGTTTCCTCAGGGGCCTAGGAGCACACCCCCAAAAAAACTGCATTTTGAAGCTGGTGAGTGCTTGCATTCTGGGGCTGCGGGATCGCTCTGCCCTGCCCTGCCTTTGTTCAATCTGAGGAGTTTGGGGAAAACTCCTATCTCTGTCTGCCTGAAACTGTGCTTCTGAATTTCCGAAGGTTTCCTCAGGGGCCTAGGGAACACACCCCCAAAAAACTGCATTTTGAAGCTGGTGAGTGGCTGCATTCTGGGGCTGCGGGATCGCTCTGCCCTGCCCTGCCTTTGTTCACTCTGAGGACTTCAGGAAACTCCTATCTCTGACTGCCTGAAACTGTGCTTCTGAATTTCCAAAGGTTTCCTCAGGGACCTAGGGAGCGCACCCCCAAAAAAACTGCATTTTGAAGCTGGTGAGTGCCTGCATTCTGGGGCTGCGGGATTGCTCTGTCCTGCCCTGGCTTTGTTCACTCTGAGGACTTCAGGAAACTCCTATTTCTGTCTGCCTGAAACTGTGCTTCTGAATTTCCAAAGGTTTCCTCAGGGGCCTAGGGAGCGCACCCCCAAAACACTGCATTTTGAAGCCGGTGAGTGCCTACATTCTGGGGCTGCGGGATCACTCTGCCCTGCTGTGCAGTTGTTCACTCTGAGGACTTTCAACTAGAGGCAGCAGAAGAGCTCAACCGCTTCGCATCCCTTTGCAGCCGCGAACTCTTCCTAATCAATGAACCCCACCACAATACGCAGGAAAAACCACACTACAAGCGTGACAATGGGGAAAATTCGCAGGCAAACACCATCCATAGAGAAATGAAGACGAAAGCTCAGTTGATCTAATAAATTCCAACGACCTGATTAACCTTTCAGATCAGGAGTTTAGAATAGAAATATGGAATATGTTTGTAGAACTCAAAAAGATCATAGATCGATCTGAAGAGAACACAAAAACAGAAATCAGAAAACTCCAAACTGAAATAACAGATCTGAAAAATACGGTTGCTCAACTGAAAACCACAATGGATAGCCTCGCCAACAGGATATCAGCAGCTGAAGAGAGAATCGGAGTACTGGAAGATGAGATGCAGAAAAGCTCAACACAACAGAAGAAATTGGAAAAGAACCTTAAGACAAACGAACAGGCAATGGAAAATGTACTCAAGGCATGCGAACAGAAGAAAATAGAAGTCTTTGATAAACTCAACAGAAACAACATAAGAATCATTGGAGTCCCAGAAACCCAGGAAGGAGATCTCCAAGAAGAATCAACTGTCAAAGACATCATCAAAGAGATACTCCCAGAGTTAAAGACAACAGGCAATCATATCCTGCATGCCCGAAGAATACTAGCTAAAAGAGACCCAAAGAAAAACACCCCAAGACATATCCTTGTTACAATGACAAATCCCATAGGTAGGGATAGAATACTGAAAGCAGCAAGATCAAAAAGGGAAATGACATTCAAAGGAGCATCCCTAAGACTTACAGCAGACATGTCACAAGAAACTCTCAAGGCCAGAAGACAGTGGTTGGATATTGTGACAAGATTGAATGAAATTAATGCCTCCCCAAGAATACTGCACCCAGCCCGACTCACGTTCAGGTTTGGAGGAAGAATACACAGCTTCACGGATAAACAACAGCTCAGAAACTTCACAGATGATAAACCAGCCTTAAAGGAAAAACTGACAGGTCTACTCTAAGACAAGAGAGACCAACAAACACAGCAAACTTATCTACAAAGATGACATTAAATCCTATGACAATCATCTCCCTCAATGTCAATGGACTAAATTCACCAATTAAAAGACACAGAGTGGCAAAATGGGTCAAAAAGATGAATCCAACCTTCTGCTGCCTACAAGAAACACATCTGAATAGTCAGAACAAACATAGACTCAAAATGAAAGGTTGGAAGAAAATTATCCAAGCAAACAACACCCTGAAAAAAGCTGGGGTGGCCATATTAATAACAGATGACACCAACTTTATACTCAGAAAAGTGGTAAGGGACAAAGATGGACACTATGTACTAATCAAGGGATATGTGCAACAGGAAGAAATCAGACTATTAAACATATATGCACCCAATGAGAGACCAGCAAATTATCTAATACAATTACTGACAAATCTGAAAGAAGAAATCAATAATAACACAATCATTGTGGGAGACTTCAACACAGCCCTATCAACACTTGATAGGTCAACCAGACTGAAACCCAACAAAAACATACTAGCCCTGAAAAGAGTTATGGAAGAAAGAGGACTAGTAGATATATACAGGACACTCCATCCCAAAAAACCTGGATACACATTCTTTTCCAATGTACATGGGTCATTCTCCAGAATAGACTACATGCTGACACATAAAACATACCTCCATAAAATCAAGAGGATAGAAATCTTGCAGGCTACCTTTGCTGACCACAAGGCTCTGAAATTAGATGTGAACTACAAAGCCACACAGAAGAAAAACTTTAACAATTGGAAATTAAACACCCTGCTACTGAACAACCAGTGGGTCCGAGATGAAATCAAAAAGGAAATCAAAACTTTCCTGGAAACAAATGATAATGAAGACACAAACTGCCAAAATCTATGGGACACAGCAAAAGCGGTCCTGAGAGGAAAATTTATAGCTCTACAAGCACACATCAGGAAGAAGAAACATACGTGAATAACTTAATGGTGCAGCTTAAACAATTAGAAAATGACCAACAAAAGGAACCAAAAATAGGGAGACAGAAGGAAATAATAAAGCTGAAAGCGGAACTCAATGAAGTGGAAAACCAAAAAGCAATCCAAAAGATCAACGAAAGCAGAAGCTGGTTCTTTGAAAAAATAAACAAGATTGATAGACCATTGGCAAAACTCACAAAGAAAGAGAGAGAGAGAGAAATCTGATAACCCGTATTAGAAATGAAAAGGGGGAGATCACAACAGAAATTGCAGAGATCCAAATGATAATCAGAGGCTACTTTGAGAAACTTTATGCTACAAAACATGAGAACCTAGAAGAAATGGAAAAATTCTTGGACACTTATAACCTTCCACATTTAAGTAAGGAGGATGTAGCATATCTAAACACCCCCATCACTACTGAGGAAATTGAAACTGTAATCAAACATCTACCAAAAAAGAAAAGCTCAGGCCCAGATGGTTTTCCTAATGAATTTTTTCAAATCTTTCAAGAGGAGCTACTACCAATCCTAGCCAGACTCTTCCATGAAATTGAAAAAAAGGGAACTCTCCCAAACAGCTTTTATGAAGCCAACATTACCTTGATACCAAAACCAGACAGAGACGCTGCCAAAAAAGAAAATTACAGACCAATATCCCTGATGAATGCTGATGCAAAGATCTTCAACAAATCCTGGCAAATAGGATCCAATGCATCATCAAGAAGATCATACACTACGACCAAGTAGGCTTCATCCCAGGAATGCAAGGATGGTTTAACATCCATAAATCTATTAACATCATACACAACATCAACAACAAGAAAAATAAAAATCACATGATCATATCAATAGATGCAGAGAAAGCATTTGATAAAGTCCAATACCCATTCTTGATCAAAACTCTCAGCAAGATGGGAATGGAAGGAACCTTTCTCGATCTATTTGAAGCCATCTACCACAAGCTAATGGCAAATATTATCCTCAATGGAGAAAAACTAAAAGCCTTTCCTCTAAATTCTGGTACAAGACAAGGCTGTCTGCTCTCACAACTCCTCTTCAACATAGTACTGAAAGTTCTTGCTATAGCGATCAGGCAAGAAAAAGATATCAGGGGAATTCAGATAGGAAAGGAAGAAATCAAGCTCTCATTGTTTGCAGATGACATGATACTCTACTTAGAAAACCCTAAAGACTCTACCAAAAAGCTTCTAGAAACAATAGATTCATATAGCAAGGTGGCAGGCTACAAAATCAACCTACAAAAATCAATGGCCTTTTTATACACCAATAATAATAGGGAAAAGATGGAAGTCAGGAAGGCAATCCCATTCACAATAGTGCCACACAAATTCAAATATCTTGGAGTCAACTTGACCAAAGATGTGAAGGACCTATACAAAGAAAACTATAAAGCCCTGTTCCAAGAAATAAGAGAGGACACACAGAAATGGAAACACTTACCCTGCTCATGGCTAGGCAGGATTAACATAATTAAAATGGCAATACTCCCTAAAGCATTATACAGATTTAATGCGATCCCGTTAAAAATACCCATGACATTCTTCAAAGAAGTGGATCAAACACTTATGAAGTTCATCTGGAACAATAAACATCCTCGAATAGCTAAAGCACTCCTAGGGAAAAGGAAAATGGGAGGCATTACTTTCCCCAACTTTAAACTGTACTACAAAGCAATAGTTATTAAAACAGCATGGTATTGGAATAAAGACAGACCCTCAGATCAGTGGAATAGGCTTGAGTTCTCAGAGAACATTCCCCAGGCATACAATTACCTAATTTTTGACAAAGGAGCAAGAAATCCTAAGTGGAGCAGGGAAAATCTCTTCAATAAGTGGTCCTGGCAGAACTGGTTAGCAACTTGCAAAAAAGCGAACATAGACCCCCAGTTAACATCATGTACGAAGGTAAAATCCAAATGGATTAAAGACCTTGATATCAGACCAGATACCATAAGGTATATAGAACAACACATCAGTAAAACACTCCATGACATTGAGACTAAAGGTATCTTCAAGGAGGAAACTGCACTTTCCAAACAAGTGGAAGCAGAGATTAACAGATGGGAATACATTAAACTGAGAAGCTTCTGCACCTCAAAAGAAATAGTGCCCAGGATACAAGAGTCACCCACTGAGTGGGAGAACTATTCACCCAACATCCTTCAGATAAGGGGCTAATATCCAAAATATACAGGGCACTGACAGAACTTTACAAAAAAAAAAATCTAATCCCATCAAAAAATGTGGAGAAGAAATGAACAGACACTTTGATAAAAAAGAAATACAAATGGCCAAAAGACACATAAAAAAATGCTCCTCGTCACTAATCATCAGAGAGATGCAAATCAAAACAATGATGAGATACCACCTCACACCACAGAGATTGGCGCACATCACAAAGAATGAGAACAATCAGTGCTGGCGGGGATGTGGAGAGAAAGGAACTCTTATCCACTGCTGGTGGGAATGCCATCTAGTACAGCCTTTATGGAAAGCGATATGGAGGTTCCTTCAAAATCTGGAAATTGAGCTCCCATTCGACCCAGCTATTCCACTCCTAGGGATATACCCTAGGAACACAAGAATACAATACAAAAACCTCTTCCTCACACCTATATTTATTTCAGCACTATTCACAATAGCCAGGCTCTGGAAACAACCAAGATGCCCTTCAACAGACGAATGGCTAAAGAAACTGTGGTACATATACACAATGGAATATTATGCAGCCGTCAGGAGAGATGAAGTCATGAAATTTTCCTATACATGGATGTACATGGAATCTATCATGCTAAGTGAAATAAGTCAGAGGGAGAGAGAGAGAGACGCAGAATAGTCTCACTCATCTATGGGTTTTAAGAAAATCAAAAGTCATTTTTGTAACAATCCTCAGAGACAATTAGAGGAGAGCTGGAACACCAGCTCACTCCATGAAGCTCACCACAAAGAGTGGTGAGCACAGTTATAGAAATAACTACACTGAGAACTACCATAATCAAGAGAATGAATGAGGGAACTGGAAAGCCTGTCTGGAGTACAGGTGGAGGTGGGGTGGGATGGAGGGAGATTTGGGACTTTGGTGGCGGGAATGTTGCACTGGTGAAGAGGGGTGTTCTTTATATGACTGAAACCTTATCACAATAATTTATGTAATCAAGATATTCAAATAAAGAGAAAAAAGAATACTATATAACATTTTCTTTATGTATGAATTCATTTAGATTGTTTCTATATCTTGACTAATGAAATAATGTTTTAGTAAACTTGGGAGTGCAGTTACAACTTTTATATATGATTTCAATGCTTTCAAGATACATATCTAAAAGTGAAATTGTTTAATCATCTGTTGAACTTTTTAGTGTGAAACTTCAATTTTATTTTCCATATTTTCTGCACCATTTTATATTTACAGGATTCATATTTTCCACCACATCTTGATAATTCTCTTTCTCTCTATTTTTCTTTATATATCTTTCCCTACCCTATCCTAACAGATGAGTGCCATTATTGTAATATTGTATAATTGTGTAATTATTGTAATTTAATATTTGTATACTACTCTTAAGTTGCTTGTGAACATTTTCTTTACAGTCCTTGTCAAGAATAACACATGAGTTCTGTGATTACACAGGCATGATTACAGTTGCCAGAGATAGCACACTTTTTAGTTGTCAGAAAATTATATTTAGCAGTACTAAAGGTATCCCTTTAACAACAGAACGGCCTGGGACAAAACCAACTAAATACAACTAGGCAGATGCTCTGCTACTGAGCTCGAATCTTCTGCCCTTAATTATTTTTAATTTGCATTTTCATAATTCAGAGTGATATTGGACATTTTTTCAAATAACTCTAGGACATTTTACTTTTCTTTTGAGGCATGTCTATTCAAGTCCATTTTCTATTGCCCTAACTCAATTTTATAATAATGTATTGCTTAACTCAAATTCCCAACTTTTGAATTTCATTAACTGTAGGTAAAAGTAGGATAAAACTTTCAATTTTGAGAGTTTTATTTTAAAACCACAATAGAAAAAATATACAACCAACTATGCCTAAATAAGTTGGCATTGATAGTAGTCTATTATAAAAAATATGATTCAAAAAAAAAGAAAAGTAACTGCTTTTATGTTAGAATTAGTGGATCTTCCCTAGTTTATGTTGTTTTCAGAGATTTTTTTTTACTTGACATTATTAGAGTCATGTAAGAGGAAATGCAATTAATTAAGAGCTGGAATCTAAGAAAAATTTTAAATTTTGTAAGAATTTCAAAAGCACCCACCCAACTCCAATCAGTTCAAAATGTATCTTAAGTGCTTTATTCCTATCTCGTTTACAGGAGTGGGTGGGGTGGTTAGGAGGGGGATTTGGGACATTGGTGATGAGAATGTTATACTGGTGAAAAGGGGTGTTCTTTACATGACTGAAATCATACAACTATAATCATATTTGTAATCACAGTGTTTAAATAAAGATAATTAAAAAAAGAAGTGCTTTATTTAATAGGAGAAGCTTTGGATTCAATTCTATGGCAGCCCAATCATTTGTAATAAAAAATTTCTAATAGCCAGACTCTGGAAACAACCATGATGCCCCTCAACAGATGAATGGCTAAAGAAACAGTGGTACATACATACAATGGAATATTATGCAGCTGTCAAGAGAGATGAAGTCATGAAATTTTCCTATATGTGAATGTACATGGAATCTATTATGTTAAGTGAAATAAGTCAGAGGGATAGGGGTCACACAGAATAGTATCATTCATGTATGAGTTTTAAGAAAAATTAAAGACATTACTGTATAATAAGGCTCAGAAACAAGTGTTAAGGGCTGGAAGGGAGGGAAAAGCTGGCTCACAATTTGGAGCTCACCACAGAGTGGTGAATGCTGTTAGGGAAATAACTACACTAACAACTAGCATAACAATGTTAAAGAATGAGAGAAGTAGAATGCCTGTCACAATTACATCAGGGGCGGGGGAGGAGGAGGGCATTGGTGGTGGGACTGTTGCACTGGTGAAGGAGGGTATTCTGTTTATGACCCAGCTACAAACATGTTTGTAATCTTTGTGCTTTAATGAAGATTTATATAAAAAAGAAAAATCCAAATTAAATGGAAAAATACAAACATTTAAAAAAGAAATTTCTAATAACTATCATCTGAAATAGTGTATTTGTAAAATTGGCTCTAAGTGAAATGAAAACCACCATCAACTTAATTTTCCCAAACGACTGAATTTAGAACTACTATATAGAACTACTATATTTATACTACTACACATATTTTCTAAAATCCCTAAGACTTACCAAACCAATATTCTATCTAGGAATTGCAGACATTTATTTTGTAAGCTCTTCTGTGTTCTTTGCAGTCAGTTAGATATTTCAGCAGCCTCTGCATAGGAACCCAGACAGTATTGAACTCTCTTTAGAGAGAGTTCCAACTTCACAGCAAACAGCTGGATTTTCTGTGAAAATATAAATCTGTCATTTTTCTGAAACACAAAGCCTGAATTCTGCATGTAAAACTTTCTAATTTAGCCCCTGTACCTCCCTGAGAAGCAACATTATAAAGTGTTGTGAACTGTTTGATTCTAATAAATCAAGTTTGGGATTATGCTGAGAGGCTGTAAATCATGACCACACCCCAACAGCATGGGAATAGTATAGAGATATTTCCGATATAATCTTGGAAAAGAAAAAAAAGGCTTATGCTGCAGACTGGAACAATAGCACAGCTGCATTTGCCTTGCACATATCCAAGTTGAGTTTGAACCCCTGCATCTCATATGGACCCCTGAGCCTACCAGGAGTGATTTCTGAGCACAGAGACAGGAGTAATCTCTGAGCACTGCCAGGTGTGGCTGAAAAGCAAAAAATGAAACAAAACAAAAACAAAAAAAGAAGGCTTTGGCTCATAGGAAAACAGAAACTCCTGTTTTATTCTAGTTTAACAAAATCCATACCAGTGCTTCAGCAAACAGCCCACAGACCTATGACAATCTAGGAGTAAAATAGGTTGGAAATCATTTTTCTATATTATAAAAAATATATAATTTAAGGAACATCTTGGGTTTGAGAAAAGAAAATAAACAGGCCTCTACTAAAAATAGGCAGGAGATACTGTTTGTTTAAAGCAACTATAGTAGACCATACCTATATAAAACAGAAAACTCTTCTAAAAATGGGTTATGGGTTCTAAATTCACATGCTCTGCTAGTTTAGTAAAAGTAAAGTTGGCCCCAAACTTTAAAAGGACACATTGATTAAGCAATGCACTATCCCTGCACAAATTGGAAACTTCAAATTTATAGTATATTTGTTAGATAAGCAATAAAACTATTTTGAACTGTCAGTAATATCCAACTGTGTGACATAGGCCCATATTCTGATCCCAATATAAAGTGTTACACAATTGCATATATTATGGATTACACAAGTTCAGAATAAAAATATATATCTAACATAATAAAGTGATAGGGGATCGAAGCAGTGGTGCAAGTTAAAAGGCGTCTCTGCCTTGCCCGAGCTAGCCTAGGACGGACCACGGTTCAATTTCCTGGCTTCCCATATGTTTCCCAAGCCAGGAACGATTTCTAAGTGCATAGCCAGGAGTAACCCCAGAGTGTCACCAGGTGTGGCCAAAAAAACAAAAACAAGATAAAATAAAGATAAATAAAGTTATAGGATTTTGTAAAAACAGATGGCCTAATGGCAAAAGTAACAGTTTTTGATAAATGCCTTCAAAATTCTGACTAAGGTAAATATGTACATAATTTTTATTTGTCCAGCGAAAAAAGACCACTTTCATATTGAAGTGGTACTGACTTCATAACAAAAATATTGAGCTTTGATATCTAAGACCAAAGATTTTGGTTCTCTAATACACGCTGTATACAATTACTGCTATATTTTAATTTTTTGACCTCTTTAAGACATTCTATATATCCACATGTTTATTGAAATAACTCTCAAATAGCCTGCTCTCACTATTCTGTCGGATGCCTGAAAATTACAATGAAAACATATTTTATATTTTCTTCTTATATTTTCTTTTTTAAATAGAAAATTCCAAGATAAATACATGTAAATCAATTGACTGTAATAAATAGATGTTTCCTTAGAAATAGTCTTCAAATTTCAGTTTATAGTTTGCGATTAGAGAGGTTGAAAGGATTTAGAAAATTCTCTTCACTTTTTATTAATTTCTGGAAAGTTAACCTAATAGAAAACTAGCTATTGGTCTGGTGAGAGGTTATTACAGATGTCCTGACTTGCTGTGCCCTGATATTCTCTCATTGGCTGCAAAGCTTTGTGCTCATCTGGTTAATTAAGATGATTAATTAATTACCAGAAAGGTTATGATTCCACTCATGATGCATATGCTGTAGAGTAATGCCCTAGAAAAGCCAGTTGTATGTGCCTTTTTTTTGGTTTGTTGGTTGATTTTTGTTTTGCAATGTTGATTTTTTGCTTCAATGATACAAAAAGTGAAATTAAGAACTTAAGCATAAAGAATATCTTTTAAAATATTTATGTTCAGCTTATTCTCCAAGCTCATATTTTCTCCTTAAACACATATCTCTCTTGTTTGCCTGTTTCTTTGCTTGCTTATTTCCACTCTAAAGCCCATGTTCTCTCTTGAACATACACCTCTCCCTTTCTTTCAGCTCACATATTTCTCGGTAACTTTCAATAGAAAACTTTCTTGCTTCAAACGTACCAAAAAAATCAATGTCAATAGAAAAATCAAACCTAGTTGTGAGGCTGTCAAGTATAAATAGGACTTTGTTTACTTACCAAAAAATACCAGAATCATGATGGTAATCCTTGATATTTCACTGTTAGTCACATTTATGAAGATAATAAACTATGCCATACTCGTAGGGGCTACCTGGTATTTCTCATTTGTTCCTTATGCTTGAGAATAAAATTAAATATGAATGATTTCAATAAATAATGCAATAAACATTTCAAAATACAAAATATATCTTGAAAAAATTTTATGACATACCATATTAAAAACATCTTGAATATGTATCATCTTATGTATTTCTCCCAATATTTGTCTGAAATGGATGATCGTCACTTACACTTTCTAAAACCTGAAAAAAAATGTTTTTACCCAGTCAAAAAATTTAAACAAAGGAGTTTGGGCTGTAGCTTAATGGCAGAGCTCCTGATTTGTAAGCATGAGGCTACATGTTCCATCCTAGGCACCACGTCACATGTTCAATGTGAATCTAGGGAGCCTGTTGTTTGTGAACCTTAATACTAAAATGAAGTAGATAATATCCAGTGTACCCCAACCAGATGATAATAAGCACAACAATTAAAAAACTCCAGCAAACATAATAATCAAGTACATTTGACTCTCCCCAATCATTACATCCACACAAGGGAAAAGAGGGTAATTTGACCAAGACCATATCATTTGTACATGGCATTGACTTTAATTTCAACATAAATATTCTCTTCATAAATTTTGTGACATATTACTAGACCACACCCTAAAATATTCTTTCTTTTTTTATATCTAGAGTAAAATAAAAAATAGTCCCAACTCCATTAAATTATTTTAACCCAGAATTTTTCTAAATTCCTAGAAACTGGCTCAGTAGGTCTTTTTATATTTCCCATGCAGATTAAATTCATTAAAAATCATTGAAAATAATTTTTAAAGTGACATTTTCATATTTTCTAAATGTGAGCAATGGAAGGCTATGTGTACCCCACATCACAAAAATACAGGCCTAAAAGCACTTTGAAGTGACAAGGTGGAATGCAGTTGCCCTTTGGGACTGAGATACTACATACTACTTGAAAGAACCAGTTTATGGATCTTGAGAGCTTGTTTGATGTTGTAGCAGGGGAGCGGAGCTATTCATATACCCCTCAACCAAAGACTGGTCAGTCTGTATTAGGGGAAGGCCATCCTCCTTGACCAAGCAGTTTCGGGAGGGCCGTACATGGAGCCTAAAGGAAGAAGGGGACACCTGCCTAGCTAGCCCCATCAGTTGAATCAATCCTGGTAATGGGGAGACAGATGTTACAGCCAGGTTGCCTTCACATCTTACTTTATGGATATTTACACAGAATGATCTAGTTAACCTTGTACCTATCACTTCGAAAGAGTGGTACATGGTCATACTGTTATCATGCTTTACACTTCCACTATGCCTCTCATTGGTTTAGTATAAGGTACTCAGTATGTTCATTGGAAAGCAGAGTTTCGGATTTCAAAAGAATAGTAACTGGAAAAGGATCATTCTCCCATCATATTATCTATTTTGTTTGTCATTTATTGAATTGACCTCCAGTTACCTATCAATTAAAACCATGTCTTTTCTGTTGTCTTAAACTTGGTTTTCCTGCTGCCATATTCTACTCTATGTCAAATAAGTCAATTTAGAGTTTTAGAACAGTTCTTATCTTTTGCATTGTTAATTGAAAAATTGACAACATAAATAGTCTTTCTTCTTAGCTTTGAAAACAAGCTTTGAAAAGAGAGATATCTGTCCAACATTACCAAAGCAAAATCCTTCTGCAAGCACAGTCCATGGTTATTGATATCAGTAGCTTGGGCAAGTTGCTTCTGCTCCAAGTTTCTTCCTCTTTTCAATGACTTTTAAAAATGCAATAGAATCAGATGAACACAAAAAATGCTATGTAAACTACAGAACCACCAATTAAATTTTGGTTTCAACATGATATATTTCTTTCCCTTATTAGTTTAGAAAAGTAAACTTTAAAAAAATAAGCGTTCTTAGCTAACAAAAAATAGTTTATAAACTCAAATTAAAATAGATGGAGCCGGAGTGATAGCACAGCAGTAGGGCATTTGCCTTCCATGCAGCTGACAGAGACAAAACTGAATTCGACCCCCAGCGCCCCATATGTTCCCCCAAGCCAGTAGCAATTTCTGAATGCATAGCCAGGAGCAACTCCTGAGCATCACCAGGTTAGGCCCCAAAACAAAAAATAATAATGTCACCTCACAAAGATGCCTTTGAAGAGTCATCCCAGGAAGGCTCATTCTCTAGGATAAAATCTCTGGAACCCTCTCAGGGTGGGGGCAGACTGAATCTCTGCCCTGCTGAAAAGTGAAATGCCCAGAATTATACTCACATCCAACCATTTCCCACATAAAAAAGGCCCAGCTTTCAAGAGTAATCCTGGAGAGACACCTCAGCAAATCATCCCAGGTAGGACAAGTCTCCAAACTGAGATTTCTGGAAATTTCTTGGAATGGGGCTCCACCATGTCCCTGCTCTGCAAGGAGGCCCAGTACCCAATCATGCCCAACAACTTCTGGCATACAAGCAGCTCAGTTTCAAAGATTCACAACTAATCTCAAAGAGAAGCCAAGATGCTAAAATATCCAAGTTCCACAGCTTCTGTAGTGTGCAGCTGCATATGTAGACATGCAATATCTCTGAATTTTACAGCATTGATAGCCCAGTAGGTACACACACAAAAAAAATTAAATGAAAAGGTTCTCTAAAATCCCACTAAGCTGCCGGGTGTGATCCCCCCAAAAAAAATCCCACTAAGATCAATGAATGAAAAGCAAACACAAAAGACTCTACTAGCACCTAACGGTTCAGTGAATATGCAGTGAATTTAGACACGTCCTTGTGAGATATTTACAATAACTAACAATATAAAATGAATTATTTTGTGCCTGCAAAGCAGGGCAGGTTTGGGAAGGGGAGGGAAAATGAAGACAGTGATGGAAGGAAGCACAAACTGGTGGTGGAATATGTGTTGGGACATTATATAAGTGAAACAACTATTTTATGAGCAACTTTGTAAATCATGGTGTTTAAAGTTGTAAACATTTTTTTAAATGTATTTCACGGGGCGGCGAAGTGGCACTAGAGGTAAGGTGTCTGCCTTGAAAGCGCTAGCCAAGGAAAGATGCGAGACCGCGCGACCGGTCGATACCCCCGGCGTCCCACATGGTCCCCCAAGCCAGGAGCAATTTCTGAGCGCTTAGCCAGAAGTAACTCCTGAGCATCAAACGGGTGTGGCCCGAAAAACCAAAAAGAAAAATGTATTTCACTAATATTGCTTTAACAATGGAATACAAATTTCCTTCACCACCATCAGAATTTGAAGCCTACATAAAATGTCATGGCCATAAAAGGAATCGCCATCTTTAATATTAATTCAATTATATAGTTTACAAAAATGCAATGCAATATTTATAGCATATATTCATATATTATATATAACATATTTATAATATATTATTTCTCAAACATGAGTTTGAGGACTCCTGCAAGTTGACTGAACCTCATTAAGCAAATTAAGCAAATTTTTAATTGCATGTCTATAAAAAGTCAACTTTTTATATATATATTTTAACCAAATTAGTATACGGTGAAGTAGGCATGAGAACGAAGCCATTTGTCTTCTATTAATGCAGACATAAAATATATTTATAATATTGTAAAATGTCATTCTTCTATTTTTTAACAATTACTCTTAAAAATACTACTTTGAGACCTGGGAAGATATTTTAACATCATGCTATATAAAAGCACTTCTTTTTTGTAAGAATATTTACTCTCCAATTAACCTTTCTTTTTTTCTTTTGTTTTGTTTTGTTTTTAAACAGACAGCCTTTTATTTTTTTTAAGGATATATTGATACACTTAAGAATTGAAAAAGTGGTAGTTTCTGAATTTTTTTATTTGGATGTTGAAAAGAAATAACTGCTAACAAATCACCAGCACTAATCTGAACAAGCAAAAAAAAATAACAGTTAGTACTAGGGAAACGTTCCTAAAATAATTCCAGGCTGCGTGCTGTATCTGCTCCAAGATCACCTCTAAGGTGCTGCTGTCGTTGAGTGAATGGACTAAACAACGGTGGCATCTTTAACACTCTGCATTTCTGCTCTTTCCGGAATATATAAAAAGGCTACCAATTAAAAAACTAATAAATTTTCTCTTTCAATGTTTCTTACAGATACAATTTCAATCTTTCCATTTCAGTAGTGGTGTCACTTGAGAAATTATTCATTCATGAGTCAAACAGTAATCCAGCTGAAGGGACCTGATAGTCTAGGCTCGTAGTGCAAATAAAGGAGTTCAGGAATGCAGCAACTGACACTTCTAAAATCCAAACAGACACAATTCTTTAGAGGACGCATGCAATAAGCTCAACTAAGCAGATAGATGGCTACAGAACTAGAACATTTGCTAACGCCAACGATGTCTTCTTTGGAATTCCAAATCCAACTGGAATGCTCACGTCTTAAGCTTTTTACTTGGCCTTCCCATTTTACTGATGACACAAACATGAATCAAGTCCCTGAAGTATTCATTATAGTCAAGGGCATATCCCACTACAAACTTGTCTGGAATTTTAAATCTGACAAAGTCTGGTCTGTATCTAATACTGTGAGGGGTCCTTTTCATCAGCAAGTTTGCAACCTTGACCTTCTTTGGATTATACTGCTTGACCAAGGACAGCAATGTCTACAGCGTTTTGCCAGTGATGTCTTCCACGATCAAGACGTTCTTTCCAGTTAAAGTTGAGAGGTCATCTCCACCGATGACTTGATGTCCCCGGTTGACTGATCATTGCAGTAACTCTTTTGTCTGATGAAATCCACTATCATAGGGATGGATTGATCACTGTTTCTGTTCAGGGCTTTGAATCCAACAGTTCAGGGAAGAATTTGTACCCCCCCTTGAGCACACATAGGGCTACAATGTGATGGCCCCCATCTCCTTCATGAGGTCTCGGGCGAGCCGCTCAGTCCTGCCCATAATTAATCCATGAGGAATAAACACCTTTTCCAAATCTTCAACGTAGTGATTAGGTATACAAAATAAATCTAGGTCAAAACCGGGCTCATCTTCACTAATCACAACGCAGGGGCTGCGGGTCGCCATCGCAGAGAGCGCCAGCTTGCTGCGAGGAAGCCGGGAACCTGGAGGAGGGAGAGGGAGGAGGAGGAGGAGGATTACGGGCTGCCTCTCAACCTTTCTTTTTTTTTTAATTTTTATTGTGACCAAAGTGAATTACAAATCTTTCACAGTAATATTTAAGGTACATAGGGACAATGAATGAGGGGAATTCCCACCACCAGGGTTGTCCTCCCTCTACCCTTGTTCCCTGCATGCATCCCATATCTCCCTCCTTCACCTCCCAGAATACTGGTGTAACTGGTCCCCCACTTTACAGCTTGTTGTAGGTTGGGTATCAATTCTGTTGTCATTGACTTTGGGTTTGGTGTTCAAGTCTGATCATCTTTTATTTCCACCAGATATTCATATGACTTTCTGGTCCTGGTGCCATCTTTCCCCCTCCACCCCCTCAATTTATGAGGCTAAATGATTCAAGTTATGTGGTTCTGTCCGAGGTAAAAAGGAAAAGAAAAATAAAAGAAAAAATTTGGTAGTAACTACAAGAAGAAGAAGAAGAAGAAGAAGAAGAAGAAGAAGAAAGAAGAAGAAGAAGAAGAAGAAGAAGAAGAAGAAGAAGAAGAAGAAGAAGAAGAAGAAGAAGAAGAAGAAGAAGAAGAAGAAGAAGAAAAGAAGAGAAGAAGAAAATGCACCCAGCAACAAAAAATTTTCATCAAATAATAACCACAATTACCTTTAAGTAAAAATTATACAGAAAATAATAATGATCCAGGTAGATAGTGAAATAATGCTTACCAGTGGCTAAGGAGCAAAGGGAATAGGGACAATTATTTCACTCTACCTATGAAATTGTCTTGATATTCTACATATAAGTAATGTCATTTAATATTTGTCATTTCTTTTCTTTTTCTGACATCTCACTTTAGCATAGTGGCCTCAAGACCCAAGCTATCAGAGTGGCATTCTTGACATTTGACATTTTGGACAAAAATATTAAATTCTTAGTTTTTTCTTTATGATAAAAATTTCCTCTGTGTGTATGTATTTGTATCACATCTTTATTAAGTAATGCATTGGTAGGCACTGAATTACCTTAATTTCTTGACTATTTTGAATAATGCAGCAATAAACACAAAAATGCAGATTATCTTGCTCAGGTCTTTTTTATGTTCTTTATATATAAACTAGAAGTAGAATTGCTAGTAATTGAGTAATTTCAATTTTTAGATGTTTTGAGAAAAGTTCTTATTTTTCCATAGTAGCTAAACAAATTTACAGTCTCACTAATAGTGTACATGGTCCCTTCTCTCTATATCCAATACTTGTTATCTATTGTCCTTTGGGATAGACATTCTAACAGGTGTCAGCTGTGAAATAACCTCTTTATTTGCTGTCAATTTGTAATTCATTCACAAAAATAATATAGAGTACCTGGCATGAATATGTTAGCTATCTGTATGTATTCTCTTAAAAAATGTCTAGTCCATTTTTCTGACCATATTCAATAATACTTTTTGCTTCTTTGCTTTTTAGTTGTATAAATTCTTAATGTATTTTGGATACTAACTACATCATTTGCAAATATTTCCCCTATTGCATTTTTAAGATTGCATTTTTAATTTACTTATGGTTTTTTTTCACTATGAAATACAGAAATATATGTTTGTTTTCTTGATTATACATATATAGATAATATACAGTGAATGTTTATATATTTTATGGAATGTACATATCAGCAATTGTTCAGAATGCAAATTAAAATATTTATCTTTATAATGCTGGGCATAGTATTTAGTGAAAAATATAATAATCCAAGTTCAGTGTATGTATATACAAATATTTTAAAACTAATCATAGATTACACTAATCAGAAAAATACTTGCATTTACATTTTAGATTATTAATATTTAGAGAATATTTTAATTTGGATGAAGTTATTATGATTCCCCAATTAGCAATTATTCACAATAATTTGACTTCTACCACTTTATAAGTAATATATTAGACAAATTTTGTAAAAACTAAAGGTAATTTTTATGGTAGAAACTGGGAACCAAGATAATTTGTCATTTTAGCTGGGCTTGTTTTGATAGGTTTTTTTTTAATTTTTTAGTTTTAATTATGAGAACAAAGATGCAAAGAAAGAGGACAAGGTAAAGTTACAGTGGAAAGACAATCATCCATAAACAGAATTCTCAATAGTCCTATTGCTGATATCTTAACTTTGAACTTTCAGCCAATGAACATTAAGAAAAATAAAATTTAAATAAAGGAAACTTCAGAGGTAGGGCCTCCTTGTATTTAGGCCAAAGCTTTTCCATTCCATGTCCCTCATATTTTGGTGGGCCTATGCAAACAATAATTGCCACTCTAACACCATTTTTGCTGTGCTCTTTTGACTCTAACCCTTAAGAGAAACAAACCACTTAAACTTTTGAGGTTAACTTAAACTAATATGCATGTGCATGGAAATGTAAAAAAGTACTTTGCCGTCAATGTTTGAGGAGTTACATAAGTTACATAATCTTTAGATTGCTCTGAGTGCTGCTAAGAAATATTATGTACTACAATCTGGGGACTTGAGGGACAAAGCAATTGTACATAGGTTCTGTTTTATTTTTCTTAATGTTTTTTGGCTGAAAGTTCAAAGTTAAGATATCAGCAATATGACTACTGAGAATTCTGTTTATGGGTGATTGTCCTTCTACTTATGGTTTCTTTAGTTTTGTAGAAACTTATTAATTTGATGTTCTTCTACCATTAATTTTAATTTATTTTGCTTATGTCATATAAAATGTTACTGTTCTCAAGGCTGGGGATATGACTCAACAGTAGAGCATATGCCATATATTCTGGAGGCCCTGGGTCCAATCCCCCGACACCAAAAATATAAAAATTGCTGAAAGCATCATAAAGGAGTTTTTCCCTATATAAAGTTATTCCAAAGAGTATTATAGTAATTTTTTTTGGTTTTTGGGCACACTCTCTTGATGCTCAGGGGTTACTCCTGGCTATGCACTCAGAAATCGCTCCTGGCTTGGGGGGACCATATGGGACACTGGGGGATCAAACCACGGTCCATCCTGTGCTAGCGCTTGCAAGGCAGACACCTTACCTCTAGCACCACCTTCCTGGCCCCAAGTATTGTAGTCATTTAAAACAAAATTTATTTTGTCATTTGAAACAAAATTGTGTTTATTTGATCCATTAATTGTGCTTCATTGACATGTTTTACTATATTTTCTCAAAATATAAATTAAACGTATATGTCTTTGAATCAGTCTAAAAATTAATTTTCATTATTTTCATGCTATTTTTCTAATGATTCATAGCTACATAGTTTTTCATACTTTTGTTTTGGGTAACTGACTTTACTGACTTTTTAAACCTTTATTTTTAAATATTTTGTGCATTTTTAATCTTTATCAAGTATACTTAATATACAAATGACACATATGTAATGTATGTATTTTATTGGTTTGGATATATGTATATATTAAACATCAAATTTTCATTTTAATTGGATCTATAGATTTTCCTTAGCATTGATCTTTTTGTGTCATATGTAGTAATTTTCAGAGCTTGTTCCTGGCTCTGCACTCAGATATCACTCCTGGAAGGGCTCAGATAACCTTATGGAGCACTAGAGATTGAATCAAGCTTGGCAGCAATGCAAGGTAAGGACTTTGACCTTTGTACTATCACTCCAGACCATCCTGAGAATTTATGTATCACAAATTACTATAACTTTAATTATATCATAATTTCAAAATAAATACAATTGAAGTAAAAATGGTTATAAATAAACACAAGAGAATATAGCAAATAACCTAAATGTTCAGAGCAGTAGTTGAGATTCTAGTAGTTGGGTCATCCATCAAGACCTTTTTTTTCTTTTTACTTTTTTGTGTGTGTGTGTGAAAATATCAGCTTTATTCAGAGGACAAGACTGAAGCCAAAAGCCTCAGCATCAGTTCCAGCCAAAAAGCCTCTATCAGGGGCCGGAGAGATAGCATGGAGGTAAGGCGTTTGCCTTTCATGCAGGAGGTCATCGGTTCGAATCCCGGCGCCCCATATGGTCCCCTGTGCCTGCCAGGAGCAATTTCTGAGCCTGGAGCCAGGAATAACCCCAGAGCACTGCCAGGTGTGACCCAAAAACCAAAAAAAAAAAAAAAAAGCCTCTATCAGGACTTTTTATAGATGGAATGGATAGTATTAGTTTAACAATTCAATTAAGTGGAAGTCAGTTAAAAAATCTAGAGGCAGGGATATCTCTCTGCCTTTCTTATAAGTCAGTGCATTGATCAAATGGGTCCCTCAGACTTGAGAGGAATGTCTACTTAAGAAGTTAAGAGGATTTTCTAACGTGCTGATATGGAAAAGATGTCTCTTATTTAGAGCACCTGCCATAAACCAAACTGCTCTTCTGTTTTGACCTTTCCATTTCCACATAAACCTCCACTAAAAGTAAAGCAAATGAAAAACTAAAAGTTAAATATTAAATATTAAAATGCTCAAATAATAAATGTTTCATTGAAGGTCAAGGAATTAAAACTTCTAAACTACAAGTGATGAAATGTTTCAAGTTAAATGGAGTCAGAGTTCACACAGCTGGACCTCCTTTTTATCAGTGTAGTTGGAAGAATTCTTTAGAAAATAAAATTAAGAAAGGATGCATCCTAATTAGATCATATCAAGTATAGTCTCAGTTTTACCCAAAGAACCCAGATCTGTTGCTGATAAGTGACATATCATTTAAATCATTATAAAGCATTCACATATCTCTAATGTGTGTTTAAGACCAATGAAAATGTAAGTAGAGAAACTATATCTTAAAAATTTTACAGTGTAATAAAAATAAGGCCAATTTATATCAGCATATGAAAAGAGTAGTATAAGACAAGGCTTCAAGTCAAATGTCAAACTAACAATTTTACATCTAAGCTTGAATGTCTAGTATAAATAAGTATGTACAAAGTATTTCAAAAGTCTCAGCCAGAATAAATTTATTGAAAAGAGCAAAATCCCAAAACAAAACAAAATGAGTTCTATTTGCCTGTGGAATTCTAATTATCCAGAACTAGTGGATTTCATCAAAGTAACTACAGAAACCTAAAAGTTCTTCTCAAATATAATAATGTCCTTGAGTTCTTTATTATATAATTAAAGAGCCCTATAAAACTATGATGTTACCATTGGTTATACAGAGAGCAATTAAGTTCCTCTCTTCAAGTAGAATTTTTACATTTTGTATCTGAGACAATCAGAAACTCAGTGGTCACCTATTATTAGCATCAATTGGCTGATTTTATTAATAATAAATAAAAGAATAAGGTGATCATTGTTAAGTAAATATAATTGAACATGTCTAATAAAATAATAGGAATTGTAGGAAAACAAAAAATTAGAAACTTGGCATATTACTTGGCATATTAATCAAAATCATGGGATCAGTCTATGAAAAGTTTCTAGAAAAAAAATGGTAGAGATAGATAACTCAAGCAAGGTGGTGAAGCACAAACTTGGCATGTGTGAGATTCAGTTCAAAACCTGACCCTTGAACACTACCAGAAGCTATACTACTTGTCCAATGACAACTGTCATATTTGCAATCTCTGGCCATGAATCTTAGAGAAAGACACAAGACAGCTCATTATTTCCAGATATATAGCCTTAGTAGGGGTGGCCTCTACTAAAAATTTTACCTGAGGCATCCCTACTAGAGCTGAAATTGAATGCTCCATTCTACCAATATGGGACCCCAGACCCTATAGTTGTGCCTATGTATGTAGAATAGATATAGAATAAATATGACATAGATACATATGTAGAGATATAGATTATAGCGAATTTATATATAGATGTTATAGATGTAGATATATATCATTATAGATATAGATATAAATATAGATAGATACAGATATAGATGTGGAGATAGATATAAAGATAAAGATAGATTAGAAATAAATATATACTTATAGATATTTATATAGATATAGATGGTTTAGAAATAGATATAGTTAGATATTTATTACATATAGATGATTTAGATATAAATATAGATATATAGATAGATACCTATTACATTTCTGGGTGTGTCATAACACTTCTATCTCTCAGACAGTATACAGCCTCAAATCTCATTTAACCAGAGTCTTTAGTCAAAAAAAAATTTTAGCATATTCAAATAACCCTACAATTTGGGAAAATAATTTAAAATGCACATGTATTATAAGTCCAATTTGATAGAAATAAATCAACAGAACACTTTTTCATAATGGGGAACCTGAAGCTCCATCATTAATGCACACAAAATGCAAAACACCATGGGAAACTAAGAAGCTTGACTTTAATTGCAGGTAGGTTGAGAAACTTAAGTAAATCTGAAAGCCCATAAATGCTTACACTTCTTTGATGAGGACTTAAAATCAACACTTGTCTGTACTAGTTAATGAAATTAAGTGACCAATGATGAAAAATTCAAACAACTCAAAAAATGATAGAATCACTTCAATTTCAAATAAAATCAAAGGAGCTAAGGAACATACTAAAAAGCCATAGTAGTAGAACCACACAAAAGGATAACTGTATAGTCAAACTAGAAGACAAATTACAAGCCAGCATTGATCATGAAGTAGAAAAATGAAAGGGAATAAAAGGTGGAAGAAAATGTAAGGTACTTAATTAACAAGAGGAATAATTTCTGAATTATGTGAATACCAGAAGTTGAGGAATAATGGAAAGGGGGAGAAAAAGTAGTAGAGAGAAATAATAGCAGAAAATTTCCTCACTCCCTGGAAAGAGGCAGTTGCACATTTTCATGAGGTCCAATGAGTACAAAACAAAATAGATTCAAACAGAACAACAAAAAGAGAGAAACTTCCTAAAGCAGTAAGCTAGAAGAAAGCCTTAAATATCAAGTAACAATCCTACTCAGGAAAAAAGTAGTATGATAGCTCTTTTAGTCAATAGTTTTCTTTATTTCAAACTTGTTATCGTGGTTTTTAATTGATAATTATTTTATTTGAGTAACAATAATAAGAAATGATGAAATTTTGCATTATGTTTGCACCTTGGATAGAACTAAAAGGCATGTTGTCAAATGAAGAAGATTAAAAAGAGAAAGACTATCACCAAGCAGGTGAGCAGAGCACTACCCAGAGGGACAGAGCCAGAGCAGAGATGAAGCTTCTAATTTGAGTTTAGGAACTTGCTGCACAGTTGAGCATGACTTCCCCTAGTCAATGAATTTAAGATTCTACTGCATGTAGAAAGCACCACACTGCAAGTGTGACAAAATAGAAAAACAACTATAGAGAGACCTCCACCATGCTTAGAGTATGGAAATGGTAGCTCTGAAGGCATGACAAGTATGAACCACCTATATAGCCTTTCAAATAAGAACTTTAGAGAAGAAATATGGAGCATGTTCAAAGAATTCAAAGAAAGCATGGAAAAAACTGAACAAATCACAACTAAGACTCAAGAAAACATGAAAATAGAAATGAGAAAATTTCTAACTGAAATAACAGGTCTGATAAATATGGTATGTGAAATGAAAAACTCACTGAAGGGCCTTACCATCAGAATAACAGCAGCTAAGTGAGCTGAAGGATGAGCTGCATAACAATTCCATACAACAGAAAAGGTTGGAAAAGTGAACAATGTAAAAGTAAATGTTTAAGATAAACTATCAAATGGTAGAAAAAATATGGACAGATAAAAACAGAACTCTGGAGGAAATTAAATAGAAACAGCATAAGAATCATTAGAGTTTAGAGGTCCAGAAAGAAAATCCCCGTGAAAAATCAATAGTCAAGAAGATCATTGCAGAGAGTCCTAGAGCTGAAGTGTGCATGCGACCAAATCCTGCATGCCCAAAGCTAAAAGAGATCCATAAATGAGCACCCCATGGCACATCTTTCTTACAATGATGAATATTATAGATAGTTATAGAATACTGAAGGAAGCAAGTTCTAAAACAGAAATTATATGCAAAGAAGCATCCTTACGATTTACAGCAGATTTATTAAAAGCAATCCTCAAGGCCCAAAGACAGTAGTGGGATATAGTGAAAAAAATGAAATCAATGCTTTTCCAAAAATATTTACAATCTGACTAGCACACAGGCTTGAGGAAGAATAAAATGTTTCACTAGTAAACTTTGCAGACTCAAAACCATCCTTAAAAGAACTGAAAGGGGCCCGGAGAGATAGCACAGCAGTGTTTGCCTTGCAAGCAGCCGATCCAGGACCAAAGGTGGTTGGTTCGAATCCCGGTGTCCCATATGTTCCCCCGTGCCTGCCAAGAGCTATTTCTGAGCAGACAGTCAGGAGTAACCCCTGAGCACCGCCAGGTGTGACCCAAAAACAAACAAACAAACAAAACAAAACAAAAAAAAGAACTGAAGGGTCTACTTTAAGACAATGCAAGCCCAACAAACACACAAACTCCTACTAAATCCCGTTACAATAATCTGTCAATCGACTAAATGCACCAGTTAAGAGACACAGAGAAGCAAAATGACTCAAGAAATTCAATCTAACATTTGCTACCTGCAAAAACACATCTGAGTAATCAGAACAAACATAGACTCATAGTCAAAGATTGTAGAACATCATTCAAGCAAGAAACTATCTTACAAAAACTGGGATGGTCATAGAAATATCAGACAACACAGAATTTAGGCTTAAAAAGATTATAAAAGAGATGGGAATATTTTACTAATCAAAGGATGTGTACACCAAGAAAAAAATCACACTTATAAACATATAAACACGCAATGATGAGCTAGCAAAATACTTAAAACAACTGCTGATATACTTGAAAACATAAATTGCAACACAATAATAATGGGAGACTTCAACACAACCAGATCACCCCTTGGTTAACCAGGCTAAAACTTAACAAAGATATACTGATTCTGAAGGAAGAAATAGAAGAGACAGGCTTAGCATATATAAAGAGAGCTCTTCATCCTACAAAAACTGAATGCATGTTCTTCTCCAGTGCATATGGGTCATTCTTCATGATAGAACACATGCTAGGCCATAAAACATGCCTTCATAGAATCAAGAGGATAGAAACTGTTTCTGCCATATTCTCAGACCACAAAACACTGAAAATAGAGATGAATTATAGGCAGACATAGAGAAATAACTTTAAAACCTGAAAATTAAACAACTCAATTCTAAATAACCAGTGAGTGGATCAGAGATGAAATCAAAGAGTAAATTGAAAGATTTCTGTAAACAAATTAGAATAAGGACACTAATTATTAAAATTTGTGGGACATAATAAAAACATTATTAAGAGAAAAATTATCACTTTTTATAAGGAAAGAAGAAAAAAACCTACACAAATAACTTAATAGCACAGCTTAAGACATTGGAAAAAGAGCAACAATAAAGCTGTAAGTAGGCAGAAAGAATGAAATAATAAAACTAAAGTAGAAGTTAATGAACTGGACACCCAAAAACCAATCCAAAAGATAATGAAAAGAGTTGGTTCTTTGAAAAAATAAACAAGATTGATAAACCATTAGCAAGACTCACAAAGAAACTTAGAGAATAAATTTAAAAAGCAGAATCAGAAATGAAAAGAGGGAGTCACTACAGATATACAAAGATTAATCAGCTATTACTTTGAGAATCTTAATACCACAGAACAAGAGAACCTTGGATAAATGGATAGATTTTTGGACTACCACAACCATCCAAGGTTGAATCAAGATAATCAGGAATACCTGAACTACATATCACTATTGAGGAAATTGAAAGGGTAATCAAAAGGCTTCGCAAAAATAAAAGCCCAGGTTCATATGAATTCACTAGAGAATTCTTTCAAACTTTAAAAAAAAAAAAGGATATACTTCTAATCTTCTTCAAGCTCTTCCAGAAAATTAAAGAAACAGAAACAATCCCTAATTGTATCTATGTAGCTAAAATCACCCTGATACCAAAAGCAGATTAAAAACACCACAAAACAAGATAATTATAACCCATATCCTTGATGTATGCAAATGCAAGGATCCTAAACAAAATACTAGCAAATAAAATCCAACAAACCCTCAAGCTGCAACAAAACTGAGGTAACTTTGTATGTGGAGGTAGATGGGAGGCACAGGGAACAATGTTAGATATTGTCATTGAGATGGTAGGTTTAATCCAATAAGTTTGTGAGCCTAAAACAGAAATGTCAACCTGATTGTTGTAAGCTACATTATTATGATTTAATTAAAGGGTAAAAAAAAGAAATTTGAGTTTTTTTTAAAGTGATTTGCTTATGGCTATGCAACAACTGCATTTAAGAACGAAGTTATTAACTATTATTAGTCACATAATTAAGACTTTTAGGCTAAATCAAAGATTATATTTTTTTTAAAAAAATTATTGTCATTTATAAGCAACCTGTTATTGTGGTGCTTTGTTGTGATAGATTATAGGTAGTTTTCCTTTTCAATATGTTTTCCTGAAATTGGGCTCCTATTCTCCTGTGGTTAACTCAAAACTGTTATGGAGATGTATGGGGGTGTTTAGAAATGTTCATGGAGATGTTTAGGGAAGCTTCCCTAGACTTAAAAGATGGGAGGGGCAAGAGTGATGGCACAGCAGGTAGAGCGGCATATTCCAGGATTTGTGTTTGATCCCCAACATCTCATATGGTCCAGAAAGTTTGTTAGGAGTAATTTTTGAGTGCAGAGCTAGGATTAACCCCTGAGCATCAATGGGTGTGGGCCAAAAGACAAAAATAAATAAATAAATAAATAAATAAATAAATAAATAAATAAATAAATAAATAAATAAATAAATAAATAATAAATGAGTAAAGGCAAGACTAGGAGAGCTGGCTATTAATTTTAGCATGGTTTTACTAATTTTACTGTAGATAAGTAAATCAGGGTTATTAGTTTTTAGAACATAAACAAAATTGGGGCCTATTTACTGACAATTCTGTATTTTGGCATTTTTGTTAAAGCAAGAAATGATTCAGACCTCTCCATGCTGCCTCTTGTTTTCTATCCCTGTCACCAAAATTATTAATAGGGTCTTTCATTTAGACTTACTAAGAAATGAAAACAAGAAATAAAAATAGTACACCATAGGAATTAGGGAAGGGTATTATCAAATGTGAATAAATTCTGCCTGCTTCATTCTTATAAAGTCAGTATTAAGCTATAAGAGAGATCATATGTCTGTAAAAGACTTTTATTTTCCCTTCATTTTGTACATCAATTGTTTTCAAAGTAAAGGTGGTACATAACTGTAAGGTTTAAAAAATTATCTCTGTAAAACAGGAAAGAAAATTCTTGTCTCTAAGTTGATAGTTGCAAGGAATCAGAGGTTGAAAAATTTAGCTAGTGAAGTATGAGTGACAGATCATTGAAAGATTTTAAAACCTGGCACCATTTTTTAAAATAATAGTATAGAAATAAGTATTTTTGCTTTACCTCATAGGACTGCCCCAGACCCAAACCCTCTACTCTACCCTGAAACTTCAAACATAAAACACAACATATGTGGTATATTTATATTACCCAAATTTCCAAGTTTACAATGAATTCAAAAGAGAAAATGCTTTCTCAATTAGAAGTCTAGAGAGATGAGAACATGAACTTGGGTATGAAAATGTTAACTACCTCATATTTTAGGGGGGTTGGGGCTAGGAATCATGGTGCTAGTTGTTCTTCTGGGTGTACCTTATCTGCTATACTATCTCTTCAGCCCCCAAATTTTGGAGGTTTTGCTTATTTGTTTTGATGACACACCCAATGATTGTCAGAGGTGACTCCTGGCTCTACACTCATAAATTATTCCCTGTGGTGCTTTGGGACCCTATGAAATGTTGGAAATCAATTCCTCATGATTTGTTTGCAATGCATAAGTGCTTTACATCTCTCCAGCCCCTTCAGCCCCAACACTTTTTTTTTGTAAACTACTACATTTTTATCAAAAATGTACTCAATATAAATTCCAGCAGGAAATGTATTTTTAAATAAGCTGTAACTCATATATTAACGTAGTTCAATTAATTAAAAATAACCTTTCATTGGACAGCTTCTAAGTGAGAAGACTTCATGTTCACACATTCTAAGTGATGGTGTTTACAGGACACTAAAATTGAGAGGATACATGTAGCTATATCAAAAGTCACAACCATACACACACAAACATACAGTTGATATTTGTATCTGCCTGATAAAATGTTAAGAGTTTACAAAAAGGTCTTTAGTGGCTTTTGATAGATACATATTTATATAATATTGAGCTCAAGTAGATATACTAGCACATTACTCTCATTTTAAGTGTAGTTGTTGCTAGTTTTATTACTTTTATTCTATTACTATTTATTACTATTACTTTCCTTGAGACAGTTTCTAGTGCAGTAGATATACAAAACACACAGTCTGAGGTCAGTGTGAGGAGATTCTGATTGCTTAGGTCCTCTTAAAATCTCTTTCAATTTTCTATTTTATAGATAAGAAAACTTGAGCACAGAGATATTAAAGCATCTTTTCCTGGTAAGAAGGACAAAGTAAGACACTGAGCTCTGACATTACTCTTGCTATGACAAATACATTGGCTCCTTTGATATGTTAGAAAAAAAGGGAAGGAAGCTATCTCTTAGTGTGGGGATTATGAAGGACTTCTTTCTGTTTTCTATATTGGTTCCAAAATTGTATGATAAATGTATTTTATAATGAGTGAAATCATTTTGAAAAATATTTACTATAAAATGAACCACTTTTGGTACAAAAAAGTTTTGAAAATCTTAAAGAATGGCTTGGAAATTTAGCTAAATGATTATTTCAAAATTACTTTTTGATGTTTGTTCTATCCCCCTCTCCAAATAACTTAACAAGGGTATTTCCAGAAACTTCTTGATCAGTTTCTAGGTGGGCTGATTGTTTTTCTGCACCTCAAGAAGTTATGAGGAGTTTACTCTAAGATATTGAATGTTAACTTCCTTGCATTTCAATAGAAGATGGCAGTGAATAGAAAATCAGATGATTTGTTTTTAAACTGGGAAAACAATACTTTCTCAAAGAAACTGTATTTTAAACTGGAAACTAGCATCATATATTTGTTTTTGTGGATCCCCAAAGATACAAATGCAATAAAATATCTTCATCATAATCATTATGATTATTGAAGTGGTTTAACTTCTTTCTTCAAAAATGATAAGGAAAGGTGGGTTTTGTGTGTTTGCTAAAACTGATCTTGTCATAGACCCTAATTGTCATTTTCTCTTTATAAGCGATCACTTCTTCTGACTATCTCCAGAGTTTATTGGATATAGTTCTATTTTAAAAAAACTTAAGAATTGGGGCCGGCAAGGTGGCGCTAGAGGTAAGATGTCTGTCTGCCTTGCAAGTGCTAGCCAAGAAATGACCGTGGTTCAATCCCCCGGCGTCCCATATGGTCCCCCCAAGCCAGGGGCAATTTTTGAGCTCTTAGCCAGGAGTAACCCCTGAGCATCAAGTGGGTGTGGCCCAAAAAACCAAAAAAACAAAAACAACTTAAGATTTAGCCATATCTCTTATTCTATCATATATATATATATATATATATATATATATTTTCTTTATTCCCCAATTTTTTCATCATTTTCCTGGCATTATACTCATTTTAGGAACATTTAGTTCAAAACAACTCACTTAAAAGACACAATTTCTTAAAGAAAACAATTTTATAATAGCTCATATTTAATGTGCAGTGTTTTTACCCATTAAAATAAATATATGTGAATACATTCTTTTTAAAATAAAGTTCTGTACTTAGCACTGCCTTTATTCCTGTTAGATTCCTATTTTCTAAAATCTTCCCAGAAAATCTTCCTGAGAAAAATATATCTCTAGCCCCTTTTTCCAGGACACTTTGAACTCCCTCCTTTCCCCCCATCTTCTCATTCTGAATATAAACCTACAAAGAACTGATTTGACAGAGAGGAAGCATCTTGAAAGGCATAGGAGGGAAAACTGGACCTAAATCACCTTTTAAACATACATAAATACGCACGTGCGCGCGCGCACACACACACACACACACACACACACACACACACACACACAAATGCATGCACACAAAAAGAAAGGATGATGATACTAGTAGTATGTAAATAATTCCAACCTTTGAAGAATATTTGTTATGTGGAAGAATAAGAAGGAAGAAGAAAAGAAAACTGATATAAGCACATTTTTACTTTTACACATTCTTCCTAACTTTTATTTTAAAAATGACTATTTTATTCTACAATTCTTTTTTCCTACCTCAAACTCTACCTATTAGCTGCTGAACATGGTCTATAACTATTGGCCTTCTATATTATTGGCTTAAAAAGTCTCAAATATTTTAATGAAAGGTTATCATAGAACTATTTTAAGACTAACTCTAAGTGGAGAATAAAGGTCATTATAGCACTATAGTAACTAAAAGCACTTTCTTGGTGATATTATCTAATTATCACAGAACTCTAGAGACATAGGCAATTATTTTGATTATGCTTTATAGATGATGTATTTTAAGCAAGTGAGTAGAATAATGGAAGTCAATCTTGAATTGTACCCAAAATATCTCATATCTACTACTATTCAGAAGATTTATTTTTGATAAAGTTGTTCAAGATTGAATTTCAGTGATATAATGTTCTAACACCATTCATTCACTAGTGGACATTTCCTGCTACCAATGTCTTCAGTTTCCTTTCAGTTTTCTATCAGTTCCCCCTTCCATGCCTGCCTCTAAAGCCTCTTCTCTCTCTCTCTCTCTCTCTCTCTCTCTCTCTCTCTCTCTCTCTCTCTCTCTCTCTCTTCCCCTATCTCTCTCTCTCTCTCTTCCCCTATCTCTCCCTCTCTCTCTCCCTCTCTCTCTCTTTTCTTTCTCTGTCTCTTGATCTATCTATCTTGCTCTTTTCCTTTTTAGGCACTTAGGTTTGCAGTAGTTTTACTTAAGAAGTATCATGCATATATCACTTTACCTCCTTTCAGTATCCAGTTTTGTCCAGAGTGATCATTTCCAAATATCATTGTCATAAAACATGGTGGGATCTTTTATAAGCCTTCTCTTGCCCAATACAGAAACACTCAAGTTGGAAACACACTACTAATATACCTTAAAATTTGGAATAAACATCTCCATCCAAAAAAGAAGAAAAATTACAAAAACTGTTTCTTAACATATACAATTGATAGTCAACATTTATTCCGAGGCTTTTAAAATTATTTAAATTTTCAAATTATTGTTTAGGTGCCAGAGCCCTTAATAGTAAAGCATATAGGACAATTGCCTTGCACTTAGCCTATTCAGATTCAATCCCCAGCATCCCATATGTAGCTTTGTACATATGATCCTATGTACATATGATCCTATGTACATATGTACAATACTCAGAAGGCAGATGGTAATGGGGAAGAGTCAGGGAAGTGAACTCATTCAATATATATATATGTATATGTACATATGTACATATGTATATAGTACCCTGGTCCTCTGTGAACCAAGAAGAGTGATTGCCAAGTGCAGATCCAGGAATAAGTCTTAAACACTGGTGGGTCTGACTCAATTTAATTTAAATTATTGATTAGTCCAAATTATTAGATTTTTGGTACTCCGTATTTTATATACTTATATATATATGTATATATATTTTTGGTACTCCATATTTTATATACTTATATATAATATGTATGTAAAAGAAATATATATGATAATAATAGAAATAAACATACATATAAAAGTATATATGTAGAATACTTACGTATTTGACATATAATGTAAAAATTATATGTATAATACTTATTTTACATCAAATATACTTGCTACAATCCTCACTGGAATACAGCCTTCAATAATCTCTCTTTTAGATAAGGATTAGGAGGACCAGTTCATAGTAGGAAGCTAGCCACAAGGAGTAGAGAGTACAATTAGTGTAGAGAAGGGTCTAGTATGAATGTTATTGTTGGAACCAATCACTCTGGACAAGAAGTAGGATCTCAAAGAGGATAAAGAGACATGCATTGCACCCCTTCATTAACAGTAGTGCAAACCACAGTGTCATAAAAGAAAAGAGAGGGGTCAGAAAGATAGCACAGCATTAGGGCATTTGCCTTGCACGCAGCAGATCCAGGAAGGACGGTGGTTCAAATCCCAGCATCCCATATAATCCTCAGAACCTGCAACGAATGACTTCTGAGCTCAGAGCCAAGAGTAACCCCTGAGCACCGCTGGATATGACACTCCCCTTGATGATGATGATGATGATGATGAAGATGAAGATGAAGAAGACAAAGATGAAGATGAAGAGGAGGAGAAGAGGAGGAGGAGTAGAAGTGGAGGAGGAGGAGAAGATGAAGAAGAAGAAGAAAAGAAGAAGAAGAAGAAGAAGAAGAAGAAGAAGAAGAAGAAGAAGAAGAAGAAGAAGAAGAAGAAAAGAAGAAGAAGAAAAAGAAGAAGAAGAAGAAGAAGAAGAAGAAGGAGAAGAAGAAGAAGAAGAAGAAGAAGAAGAAGAAGAAGAAGAAGAAGAAGAAGAAGAAGAAGAAGAAGAAGAAGGAGAAGGAGAAGGAGAAGGAGAAGGAGAAGAAGAAGGAGAAGAAGAAGAAGAAGAAGAAGAAGAAGAAGAAGAAGAAGAAGAAGAAGAAGAAGAAGAAGAAGAAGAAGAAGAAGAAGAAGAAGAAGAAGAAGAAGAAGAAGAAGAAGAAGAAGAAGAAGAAGAAGAAATTTCATGCATTGGCCTACCTTCTACTAGTTAACCTTATAGTATGTTTTCCCAATTGTCCAATCCTAAACACATTACACAGCTCAGATTTTAAATAAAGAATAAGTATGCTGGTACAATACTCAGAAGGCAGATGGTAATGGGGAAGAGTCAGGGAAGTGAACTCATTCAAAGGAGGCTTTCCCTTCGTAAAAACCTGCCAATGATATAGCAGATAATTAATGAGAAATGTCTATACAACAGTGCAGATTCTTCCAAAATATTTTCAAAGCAATTAGTCTTGAAGTAATTAAGAAGAGGAAGAAATAAAAAAATGTCCACTTCTTTGTGTAGCAGATTTCACAATGGTTTTACCATGGAAGACAATTTTCCTGCTTTTATATTTTGTAATCAGTCCCTAAAATGGTTCTAGATGACAGACTCTTGCTCCTTAGCATATCCTGTCTCCACTTTTAAAAACGCAGGATCAATATAATATGGGCAGATACTGAACAAGGGAGAAAAGACTAAAGAACAATGTGGTAAGTGCAATATTATTGTTGTAAGAAATATGTTTTATGTGTACCTTTTTGAAGACATACGTTTTATGGAGACCTATTTGAAGACACTACAAATTTTTTAACAAGAAACACTTTGCCTTCCTCAGCTGTGCAATCAATATGTTTAGGGATCAAGCAGGGATCAGACATGATGTATTAGAGTTCAGGTCATGACCCATAGCTAAGCCAGGGTAAGAAACGTGAGAGACCAGAAATAGAAACAGTCAGAGGCTGAGTACAAGCTAATGTCCTTTGAGAGTAGTAAAAGTTGAAATCAAGAAAATCAGAAGCAAATTGCAATGCAAGGGCCACAGTGGAGTCAAAGTGGATTGATGAAGCACAAGACTAAAAATGAGAAGCATACATGAAGCTATGGCAGAACAAACATAAAGTAAAAAGAATCTGATGCAATTACTTTAAAAGCACTGAAAAGATAGAATTTCTCTTTATCTGAAATGATGTACTGGCAGAAGAGAAAACAGGTGTAAGTAAACTGAAAAAAATGTGTAAGAATATTTAGTCTAACAGAAACTTCTGGAAACATGCTCTACGTAACCTGTTTCTTGGCCACAGCAGTATGACAGCTAAATGAAGTTGCATTTTCACACATGAGTACAGTATTTATTTGTTCAATATTTTATCTATGCTTACTTTAATTAAAGAATTGTAGTAAAAAAAAGAATTGTAGTAAGGAATCATATAAAACAGTTCTTATTTTAAAAGTCATAGACTTTTTTATGTATCTATGGACTTTGTCGTCTGATGGAGAACATAGAAAATTAATAAAAAATAAAGAAAGATTTATAATTGTGGTACTGTGAAATTAATGAACAGGGTGTCAGGGGAGAGAAGAGCAGGAAAAAAAGAGAATACAATAAAATGCTGTTGGCAGGAAGAACCATTTTTAGAAGCTGCCAATTAATCTGATGTATAATATGTGGGAAAAAGAAACAGCTTTCAGAAAAAGCTTTTTTACAGTGGTGATAGCATAACAAAATCCTCTAAACTAGAAATTAGTTTGGCTTGTTCAAGAAATGGAAATAAGAGGCCATGGAGATAGTTCAATGGTCCAGAGAACATGCTATACATGCAGAAAGCAGGGACTTGATTCTGTATGGTGTTGCTTTGAGCAACAATAGAAAGAACACCAGAACATAGTTCTAAGAGTAATCCCAGAGCACAATAAATGTTACTCAAAAGTTAAAAACAAAAAAAAAGAAAGAAATAGAATGGAGAGAGTTACTAAAAGTAAATTTAAAAAATGAACAGCCTGGGATAAAAGTAAATTCATTATTGATTTATTTGACATATGCCAATGTATAAAATACAAAGAGTATAGCATACTCAATCAACATATTTATATATTGTATATGTAATATTATATGTAATATAATCCCATTGCAACATTAGGTATATGACCAAGAAGAAGAGCACTCCCAAATTAGACTTCAATATTAGTAAAACTTAATTCATAGTTTTAGAGAAATGAAAGAAAATGCCCTCAAGTAATTCATAATTACTACTATATATACATATATATCCTTTCTTGAAACTCATATAACCAGACCTATGTTTAGGTTTTGAAGGTCCCACACTTAGCCCAGACCACGCAGAATAATCTCTGATATAGAAGACCAGACTACCTTCTATCTACTTCACTCCATCTTTTCTTTCTTTGGTCAGTACCTTCCAAAGACAGTTACACATATAGAATACCTCCATAAGAAAATGTACCTTAATTTTAAGGTCTTCTCTTACCTTAATGGCCAAGCTGTACTAAAACTGTAAATATATATTTGATTCTTAGTTCACTCCCTGCTTTTTTTTTCTCCTACCACAATTTTTTTGACTTCATTCTTGTCTTTTTCCATTATAGAATCAGATAAAAATATGGAATGCTTCACGAATTTGCGTGTCATCCTTGTGCAGGGGCCATGCTAATCTTCTCTTTATCGTTCCAATTTTAGTATATGTGCTGCCAAAGAGAGCACTCCTACCACAATTTTTTAATTGTAAAAATCTCACCTAGACTCTATTAGAGTCTTAATCAGTATAAGTATCTTTTGTTTCATTAACTAAGGCTCCCAGGTAAATTACCTTTATTCTGATCAATAAAAGTTGGCAGAGAAAGTACAGTTCTGGTTCAGCTCAATCCAGGAAGCTGGAAGCCACTTGATCTAATGCTTTTCTCTCTTGAACTAGTTTATTCTGTGTATTGTGAGGTGCATTTGTTGCAGACCGAGCCATCCAGGATAGAAGTATGGTGATGAGGCCAGTTGCCACATCTAGGTGGGCTTATACAACTCAAAAATAAAAGTGTGAGGAGGAAAAGAAAATCAGGGAGTGATTTAAGAATCATATACAGATCTAAGAGTCAAATCATCAAATAAATCCTTGCCAATAAAGACTACACTCACAGTCTTTGAGATAGTTAGATGCCAGCTCAATTGGTGTTTATCCGGCTAATCTCATTATCTTCATAATTCAGAGTTAAGATCAGACTTGCTATATAGATAAGTATTTTTGCATTTTATATAGAGCAAATTTCAGGCAAAGTTTACTCAAGATTCATATTCGAAGTAGTCTATTTTTTTCAAGTAAATAGACATAGATATGAAACCCTATATTTCTTTTTTTTTCCTTGTTTTTTTGGGGGGCCTCATCCGGTGATGCTCAGGGCTTACTCCTGGCTATGCACTCAGAAATCACTTCTGGCTTGGGGGACCATATGGGATGCCAGGGGATCAAACCAGGTCCATCCTAGACTAGCACTGGCAAGGCAGATACCTTACCGCTTCATGCTACCGTTTCAGCCCCTGAAACCCTGCATTTCATATAGACCATATTGCATATGGTCTTTTGCCTGATTATGAATACAGGCTCTTCAAGTTCTTTCACTTCACCCACTCATAAGACTTACCATAAAAAGAAGTTTCTTACTTCTCACTGTAATTCATTCCTCTTTCCATGAATCCCCCAAACTTGGCCTATGGTGAAATTCAGCTCCTGAGATCAGAATTTAGTTCATAGTTTACTTCTCCCAATTCTGCTACCCCCAACATTGCCTAAAAGATAAACTGAAGATTTCCTTCTCAGATAGTTGAGGATTTCAAGAACTCCCTATAAACTGATAAACCACACAAAATAACATCTTTGAAGCCATCACAGATTCAACTTCACCTCCACTTGGGTTCAATTAGATTGGAAAAAAACTGACAATTTTATTAAAGAGGGACAAGAATATGCTTGAAGACTACAATTCCAACCTCCCTAGTTCCCAGTGTTTTCCCCGGCCCTTCATAGTAAATTCCCCTTTATAATTGCTAAACTTTATCCAGTGATTATTGATTATTACAGTTTTATTTCAGAGCTGCATTTTCCTACAACTATTCTAAGAGTGCCCTCCAGTGGTAGGTGATAAGATGAAACTAAAGAAACCAGATTGAAGAATCATTATACCATAAAATAGCAGCTTAGTGCAGGTAAGAATTGTCCAAGAGATAATTATTCACTTCTTATGATGAAGTAGATTACTTTATCTTCTATTTAGTAAATAAGTAGTTAGTAATCTCACTAACCAAAAAGGCCAACCAGTCTGCTAGATATTTAGTAGATCATATCATCGACAATACCACCCTCAATGATAGACGTGAGCAGAAAATGAGCTACATGAGTCATATAACAATGGCTTCTCATAACATGAAACAATCTCATCTTTCTCTGTTAAGTCTTAGTCCTAGAAAGCACTGACATATGAGCTCTTTAACATCTCTTCCTTAGTTTAACGTCTTTGAATATAAAAGACACCATGTACACAGTTGCTATGACAAGCTCCATTAGCTCAATTAGTTTGTAGAGGGTGAAAGAGTCTGTCAGTGAACAGAGTCATGATGCTCAATTTTTTGGCTTTGTAATGGAGTCCACTGTCCCTTCATCACTATGCCATGAAGCTAAATAAAATATTCTCTTCATTTTGACACAGATTTTTTAGGACATACATTGATGAGAGAATAATTATGGACTCAAGTGTAGTGAGAAAATTCATATACCAGATGATTGTCTGGTATACTTACTTTCTCACAAAAGCTAGGACAAATGTAGCCAATGACTCTGTTTATATCCCCTATGATATTTTCTATCTCTATGCCATAAATCTCAGATCTATTGTCCCATGAAGGTTTATCAGACACACAAAGTATAATGCTTTCTTTGTGATTATAATGCATAATCAGTGCTGGAAAGAATGCGAGCTATCCTGATACACCTTTTTAATGTTTAGAATCCTGTGATGTTTATGTTAATTAGATGTTGTATGAGAGACTGGTTTATTTCTAGTTTTTCAATAATAAAAATTCTGAAGTGGGGGCTGGAGTGACAGCGCAGCAGTAAGATGTTTGCCTTGCACACAGCCAACCCAGGACTATCCTAGGTTCTATCCCTGGCATCCTATATAGTTCCCCAAGACTGCCAGGAGAGATTTTTGAGTGCAGAGCCAGGACTAATCCCTGAGCACCACTGGGTATGACCAAAAAAAAATTTTTTTAAAAAAACCTGAAGTTAAGCAAATGACTTAACCTTGAATTTCTTCTCCCTTTTTTGGAGGATAAATTCTTGGTCAAAGAACACAAACAACTTAACTTGCTTTGGATAACATATAATTGATTTTGTAGAAAGACTATTCTAACAGTGCCACCAACAGTGACTATATTGCCTAAAGTCCTAACATCATTGGGATGAATTGTGATCATTAATTTTTGTTAGTGTAGTGGGTATATAGCAATATAATCAAGCTGTTTTAATTTATATTTCCGTGATAGTGTTGCCAGCTTTTATGACATAGTTCTCTGAATTTCCTCAGATATAAACAGATAGTCAAGATACCATAAGCTAACTACCTGTTCCATTAGAAGCATTAAGATAGTCTTGGATAAATAAAAGTTGTTCCTTTATGAGACTAAAGTATTTATTCAGTGACTATCTAGTGAACTGAAAAAAAATTATAGTATTTGTTTTCAGATATATTCAGTATTTTATTATGTTCAGTATATTCAGAATTTTATTTTTAACAACATTATAATATGGTACACCCAATCAAAAACATTGTTTATCTTTTATGATTTGTGATACATGAGTATTAATAATATAAATTAAGATGATTTTAGAGATCAAGTGGGTTTAATAAATTTATTTAAAACTATTTAATAACTTCATGAATATGAACAATAAATGAGACAAGGGTGACCTTATAAAATACAAGAACGTTATTTATGCCCTTGGCTGCTAAAATCTAAATTGGACAAGAATATAGTTCTAGGTATTTTTAATAAAAAACAAAAGTATTTAAAAAATCTTAAGTTATATACTCAGAGCAATAAATCTTTGGTAACAGGCCAAAACCTGAAACAAACACTTTTCCTATTGTCTTGCCTAATCAGTTATTTCAAAGCAAGTGAAATGAGAAATTGTTGAACAAAGTTTGCTTATAAAATCAGTTTGCCCATAATCTGTTTTCTCCAAAATATTGTCTATAACCCAATTAGGAGTCACACTCAAAAACGTGTGTGGGAAGAAAGAATTTAGAAATATATTTAGAAAATACAGTAAACATATTAGAGATCAAGCTCCAGATTCAAATTTTTTAAGGAAATCTCTTTATAATTTGGCTACCTAGGGCAAAAATCATATGAATCTACAGTGAATTATAGTCTTCAATCCATTAATAATCTGTCTTAAACTTGATACAAGAATTCCTGGCAAGCTGTGAGAAAACAAAAGGACTTCTTTGCCTTTTAAAGTGACACATTTTCTTTGTTTTATATTCACTTTGAGATTATTCTGTTGAAGTATCAGAAATAAATCTGAAACTTCAAGTAAACATCCATCCTAGATGTTAACTGCACATGGCTGGCAATCTCTTTCTCACACACAAATATTTCTTATCTTCTTGATCTATTGAAATGGTATTTTACTTCTATGTTCACCATACCCCAGTAAAAAGTATCCAGTAAAAAGTACTTTTTTCCCAAGAAACACATCTCAGATTAATTTTTATCTACTTTCATTTAAAGTAAGCAAAAAATAGTGTAGTACAAAGATTGTTAAAGTTTCTGCTTTAGATTTTTGTTTTGTTTTGTTTTGGGGCCACACCTAGTGATGCTCAGGAGTGATTTCTGAGTACATAGCCAGGAATGACCCCTGAGCGTCACCAGGTATGACCCTCCCAAAAAAAAGCCAAGAAAAAAAGAGAAAAAAAAGAGAAAGCGCTCCTGACTTGGGGGACCATATGGGACGCCAGGGGATCGAACTGAACCAAGGTTTATCTTGGGTAAGCTGCACACAAGGCAAACGCCCTACCGCTGCGCCATCACTCCGGCCCCTGTTTTAGAATGACTTAACTTTGCTTTCTTCATCACATTCAGAGAGCCATACATAGTAACATGCTAAAACTTATTCAAGTAATTAAGTGATCCTATCACCGACCCCCAGGGTTCTAATCAATTACAGCACCATAGTCAAAGCTTAAGATTTCATGACACTTTTGATTTTTTCTTTAAGATTAAATTCCTACTCTGTTTCAGCATTATCAGTATCTTAATCATCAATTAACCAATAGATCAATCCATCAATAAACATTATCTAGGGGAACAAAAGTCTCTACAGAAACACTAAGACTTCTGCTGCCAGAAGTACCAGAAGGACAAAATAAACAGAAATGCATGACAGTCATTTAGGAATTATCTGGCAATGAGTAAGGAAACTGGCGAAGGTGTGTGGTCATGGAGACTGGAAGGATATTACAGCGAATAGGGCACTTGTCTTGCATGTGGCTGATTAGGGTTTGATTCCTGGCACTCCATATTCCCAACGTACCACCAGGAGTGATCCCTAAGTGTAGAGCCAGGTATGTACCACCCACTTCAGCCTCCTCCCTCCAACCCACCCTCACCAATATATATATATATATATATATATATATATATATATATATATATATATATATAGGGCTAGCAGCCATGGCGGACAGTCTGTGATTCACTTATGGGCCAAGACAAAACCACAGATGGCTTGGCCCTATTCTAGCTGCTGCTCCATCTTGAAAAAAACTTCACACAATCCACCACCCCCTGCACAAACTTTACCTATTAAAAGTCCAGAAAGTTTCTCTTAGATTTGTGAAAATACAGGCAGTACTTAGAACTTATTTTATGCTCAGGGATCACTCCTGATAGTGCTCAAAATGCCAGAGACTGAACCATGGTGAGCAGCATGCAAGTTAAGAATCATAACCCCTGAAAAATGTTTTGGGGGGAGGAGCTAGGCCATAACCAGCAGTGTTCAGGGGTTACTACTGGCTCTGTGTTCATAAATTGCTCTGGTAGGCTTTGGGAAACATATGGGATGTCGAGATCAAACCTGAATCTTTCTTGGGTTGGCCATAAAAGGCAAACACCCTACCGCTGTGATATTGCTCCAACCCCAGAATAAAATTCTTATAAGAGAATCTTCCCATTTTCAACTTCATGGATAATCTCAGGAAATATCATTCCAAGTGAAATAGAACTAGGAATGAAAAAACAAACAAATATTATGAGTTCTTTTTTATGTGTAGAATCAAAAACTATTGAACTTTTAAAAGTAAAGTAGAATAGTGGCTACCAATGAAGAAAAAGAAAAACTGGTTAAGGGTTTAAAAATGCAAGATAAAAATTTCTAGAACTATAATGCTTACTTGCTATAACAATAATAATAATTATATATTATACTTTAAATATGTTGTTTTGTATATAGTATGATATAGTTCATATATATTGAAAATTATTGTCCTTGCATTCTGCATTGAAGATTGAGTGAATAATCTCTATACATAAAGCTTTTCAAAGATCAAAGCATATTTTCTAGGAATAATATATATATTAGGGGGGAATATTAGACAACCCAAAATAAACACAAGAAAGTAGATTTTATCAGGGAAAAATCTAGTCCTAGAAATAGTACTCTAATACCAGCAACTGTTTAAAAATATGCTCACAGATAATTAAGTTATATATTAAGCTAAAATTGTCTTACATTAAGATTATCATATAGAGCATAATCTAGAAAAATTAATGTATGATAGAAGAGTAAAATTTGTATCTAAAATGTTAAAGAAATTTTACTTTCATTATATCATTTAACCTTCAGTAGTTTTGTTTTATTGGGGGTGCTTACTCCTGACTCTGTGCTCAGAAATCACTCCTGGCAGTGCTCAGGAGACCAAATGGGATGCTAGGAATTGAAAAGACAACCAGATCAACTGTATATAAGGCAAGTGGTATTATCACTCTTGCCCCTTACATTTTTTCTTTTTTTTTTAATATATATTTTATTTAAACAACTTGATTACATACATGATTGTGTTTAAGTTTCAGCAATGTAAAGAACACCACCCATCAACAGTGCAACATTCCCATCACCAATGTCCCAAATCTACCTCATCCTCACCCTACCCCCACTTATACTCTAGACAGGTTTTCTATTTCCCTCATACATTCTATTTGTTAAGATAGTGCACAATGTAGTTATGTCTCTAACTAAACTCATTCCTGTTTGTGGTGAGCTTCATGAGGTGAGCTGTTACTTCCAGCTCTTCTCCTTTCATGTCTGAAAGTTGTTATTGCAAGAATGTCTTTCAATTTTCTTAAAATCCATAGATGAGTGAGACCATTCTGTGTCTTTCTCTCTCTCTGACTTACTTCACTCAGCATAATAGATTCCATGTACATCCATGTATAGGAAAATTTCATGACTTCATCTCTCCTGACAGCTGCATAATATTCCATTGTGTATATGTACCACAGTTTCTTTAGCCATTCATCTGTTGAAGGGTATCTTGGCTGTTTCCAGAGTCTTGCTATGGTAAATAGTGCTGCAATAAATATAGGTGTAAGGAAGGGATATTTGGTATTGTATTTTTGTGTTCCTAGGATATATTTCTAGGAGTGGTGTAGCTGGATCCTATGGGAGCTAGATTTTCAGTTTTTGGAAGAATCTCCATATTGCTTTCCATAAAGGTTGAACTAGACGGCATTCCCACCAGCAGTGGATAAGAGTTCCTTTTTCTCCACATCCCCGCCAACACTGCTTGTTCTCATTCTTTGTGATGTGTGCCAATCTCTGTTGTGTGGGGTGGTACCTCATAGTTGTTTTGATTTGCATCTCCCTGATGATTAGTAATGTGGAGCATTTTTTCATGTATCTTTTGGCCATTTGTATTTCTTCTTTGTCGTGTCTGTCCATTTCTTCTCCCCATTTTTTCATGGGATTAGATATTTTTTTCTTGTAAAATTCTTTCAGTGCCTTGTATATTTTGGAGATTAGCCCCTTATCTAATGGGTATTGGGTGAATAGTTTCTCCCACTCAGTGGGATGCTATTGTATCCTGGGCGCTATTTTCTTTGATGTGCAGAAGCTTCTCAGCTTAATATATTCCCATCTATTAATCTCTGCTTTCACTTGCTTGGAGAGTGCAGTTTCCTCCTTGAATATGCCTGCAGTCTCAATGTCCTGGAGTGTTTTTCCTACGTGTTGTTCTATATATCTTATGGTTTTGGTCTGATATCGAGGTCTTTAATCCATTTGGATTTTACCTTCATACATAATGTTAACTGGGGGGTCAAAATTCAATTTTTTGCAAGTGGCTAGCCAGTTGTGCCAACACCACTTGTTGAAGAGGATTTCTTTGCTCCATTTCGGATTTATTGCTCCTTTATCAAAAATTAGGTGACTGTATGCCTGGAAAACATTCTCTGAGTATTCAAGCCTATTCCGCTGATCAGAAGTCCTGTCTTTATTCCAGTATCATCCTGTTTTGATAATAATCGCTTTGTAGTAAAGTTTAAAGTTGAGAAAAGTAATTCATCCCATATTCTTTTTCCCAAAGATTGATTTAGTTATTCTAGGGTGTTTATTGTTCCAAATGAATTTCAAAAGTGCCTGATACACTTCTTTGAAGAATTTCATGGGTATCTTTAGAGAGATCGCATTAAATCTGTACAATGCTTTGGGGAGTATTGCCATTTTGATGATATTAATCCTGCCAATTCATGAGCAGGGTATGTGCTTCCATTTCCTCTCTTACTTCTTGCAGCAGAGTTTTATAGTTTTCTTTCTATAGGTCCTTCACATTTTTAGTCAAGCTGATTCCAAGATATTTGAGTATGTGTGGCACTATTGTGAATGGGGTTGTTTTCTTAATGTCCATTTCTTCCCTATTATTATTGGTGTATAGAAAGGCCATTGATTTTTGTGTGCTAATTTTGTAACCTTCCACATTGCTATATGAGTTTATTATTTCTAGAAGCTTTTTGTAGAGTCTTTAGGGTTTTCTAAGTAGATTATCATGTTATCTGCAAATAGCAAGAGCTTGACTTCTTCCTTTCCTATCTGGATTCACTTGATATCTTTTTTCTTGCCTAATCTCTATGTTGAATAGGAATGGTGAGAGAAGACAGCCTTGTCTTCTGCCAGAATTTAGAGGGAAGGCTTTTAGTTTTTCTCCATTGAGGACAATATTTGCCTCTGGCTTGTGGTAGATGGTCTTAACTATATTGAGAAAGGTTCCTTCCATTCCCATCTTGCTGAGAGTTTTGATCAAGAATGGGTGTTTAACTTTATCAAATGCCTTCTCTGTGTCTATTGATATGATCATGTGATTTTTATTTTTCTTGTTGTGATGTTGTGTATTATGTTGACAGATTTACGGATGTTAAACCATCCTTACATTTCTGGAATGAAACCTACTTGATCGTAGTGGATGATCTTCTTAATGAGGCATTGAATCCTATTTGCCAGGATTTTGTTGAGGATCTTTGCATCTGTGTTCATCAGCAATATTGGTCTGTAATTTTCTTTTCTTTTTTTTTTTTTTGTAGCATCTCTGTCTAGTTTAGGTATCAAGGTGATGTTGGCTTCATAAAAGTTATTTGGAAGTGTTCCTGTTTGTTCAATTTCATGAAAGAGTCTTGCCAGGATTGGTAGTAGTTCCTCTTGAAAGGTTTGAAAGAATTCATTAGTGAATCCATCTGGGCCTGGGCTTTTGTTTTTGGGCAGACATTTGCTTACTGTCTTAATTTCATCAATAGTGATGGAAGTGTTTAGATATGCTACATCCTCTTTATTCAACTGTGGAAGATTATAAGAGTCCAAGAATTTAACCATATCTTCCAGGTTCTCATTTTTAGTGACATAGAGTTTCTCAAAGTAGTTTCTGATACCCTTTGAATCTCTGCCATATCAGTAGTGATCTCACCTTTTTCATTCCTAATACGAGTTATCAAGTTTCTCTCTCTTTCTTTGTTAGTTTTGCCAGTGGTCTATAAATCTTGTTTATTTTTTCAAAGAACCAACTTCTGCTTTTTTTGATCTTTCGGATTGTTTTTCAGGTTTCCACTTCATTGATTTCTGCTCTCAGCTTTTCCTTCTGTCTACCTATTTTTGGTTCCTTTTGTTGAGCACCTTCTAATTCTATGAGCTGCGTCATTAAGCTGTTCAGGTATGCCCCTTCTTTCCTGATGTGTGCTTGCAAAGCTATAAATTTACCTCTCCGTACCTCTTTTGCTGTGTCCCATAGGTTCTGATAGTTTGTGTCTCTGTTGTCATTTGTTTCTAGAAAGGTTTTAATTTCCTCTTTGATTTTATCTCAGACCCACTGGTTATTCAGTATTAGGCTGTTTAACTTCCACGTATTAAAGATTTTCTTCTGTGTCACTTTGTAGTTCACATATAATTTCAGGGCCTTGTGGTCAGCGAAGGTAGCCTGCAAAATTTCTATCCTCTTGATATTATGGAGGTATGTTTTATGTGCTAGCATGTAGTCTATCCTGAAAAATGTCCCATGTACATTAGAGAAGAATGTGTATCCAGGTTTCTAAGGGTGGAGTGTCCTATATATATCTACTAGGCCTGTTTCATTCATTTCTCTTTTCAGGTCTAGCATATTCTTGTTGGGTTTCAGTCTGGTTGACTGTCAAGTGTTGACAATGCCATGTTGAGGTCTCCCAAAATTATTGTGTTGTTATTAATATTATTTTTCAGATTCATCAACAATTGTATTATATATTTTACTGGCCCCTCATACGGTGCATATATGTTTAGGAGAGTGATTTCTTCTTGCTGTACATATCCTTTGATTAATACAAAATATCCACCTTTGTCCCTTACAACTTTCCTGAGTATAAAGTTTGCATCATCTGATATTAGTATGACCACTCCAGCGTTTTTATGGGTGTTGTGTGCTTGGATGATTTTCCTCCAGCCTTTTATTTTGAGTCTATGTTTGTTCTTACTATTCGGGTGCGTTTTTTGTAGGCAGCAGAAGGTTGGATCGAGTTTTTGGATCCATTTAGCTACTCTGTGTCTTTTAACTGGTGCATTTAGTCCATTGACATTGAGATAAAGAATTGTCCTGGGAGTTAGTGCCATCTTTGTATCAAAGTTTGGTGTGTCTTTGGTCAGTCTTGTCTTAAAGTAGGTCTTTCAGTTTTTCTTTTAGACTGATTTTGAGTCTGTGAAGTTTCTGAGCTGTTGTTTGTCTGTGAAACCATGTATTGTTCCTTCAAACCTGAAAGTATGTTTTGCTGTGTGTAATATTCTAGGCGAAGCATTTATTTCATTGAGCTTTGTCACTATGTCCCACCACTGCTTTCTGGCCTTGAGTGTTTCAAATGAAAGGTCTGCAGTAAATTTCAAGGATGTTCCCTTGAAAGTAATTTCTCTTTTCGATCTTGCTGCTTTCAGAATTTTGTCTCTATCTGTGGGATTTGTTGTTGTGACTAGGATGTGTCTCAGGGTATTTTTCTGGGGTCTCTTTTAGTTGGTACTCTTCGGGCATGCAGGATTGATCGCATGTATTCTTTAGCTCTGTTAGTTTCTCTTTAATGATGTTCATGACTGTTGATTCTTCCTGGAGATTTTCTTCCTGGGTCTCTGGGACTCCAATGATTTTTAAGTTGTTTTTGTTGAGCTTATCATAGACTTCTATTTTTATCCTTTCCCATTCTTTGAGTAATTTTTCCATTGTTTGATCATTTGCTTTAAGGCTTTTTGCCAATCTCTTCTGCTGTATGGAGTTGTTATTCATCTTATCCTCCAGTGTACTAATTCTATCCTCAGCTGCGGTTAACCTGTGGGAAAGCTCATCCATGTTTTTCTTCAATTCATCTACTGAGTTTTTCAGACTTGAAATTTCAGTTTGGAGTTTTCTCATTTCTATCTTCATATTCTCTTGATTCTTATTATTGTTTTCCTCTAAACTTCCTTTGAGTTATTTGAGCATCTTCCATATTTCGACTCTAAACTCCTTATCTGAGAGACTACCTAGTTGGTTGGCCATGTTCTGGTCATCTGAGTAGCTGTCTTCATTCTACGTCTGGCGCTGGCCTGCATTGTTTCACCATTGTCACACTTGTATTGTGGGTTTTTCTTTTTTTTTTATTTAAACAACTTTATTACATACATGATTGTGTTTGGGTTTCAATCATGTAAAGAGCACCACCCATCACCAGTGCAACATTACCATCACCAAAGTCCCAAATCTTCCTCCTACACACCCAAACCCATGCCTGTACTCTAGACAGGCTTTCTATTTCCCTCATACATTCTCATTATTAGGATAGTTCAAAACATAGTTATTTCTCTAACTAAACTCATCCCTGTTTGTGATGAGTTTCATGAGGTGAGCTGTTACTTCCAGCTCTTCTCCTTTAATGTCTGAAAGTTGTTATTGCAAGAATGTCTTTCATTTTTCTTTTTCTTTTTTTTATTTGAACACCTTGATTACATACATGATTGTGTTTGGGTTTCAGTCATGTAAAAAACACCACCCATCACCAGTGCAACATTCCCATCACCAATGTCCCAAGTCTCCCTCCTCCCCACCCGACCCCCGCCTGTACTCTAAACAGGCTCTCCATTTCCCTCATACATTCTCAATATTAGGACAGTTCAAAATGTAGTTATTTCTCTAACTAAACTCATCACTCTTTGTGGTGAGCTTCCTGAGGTGAGTTGGAACTTCCAGCTCTTTTTTCTTTTGTGTCTGAAAATTATTATTGCAAGAATGTCTTTCATTTTTCTTAAAACCCATAGATGAGTGAGACCATTCTGTTTTTCTCTCTGACTTATTTCACTCAGCATAATAGATTCCGTGTACATCCATGTATAGGAAAATTTCATAACTTCATCTCTCCGGACAGCTGCATAATATTCCATTGTGTATATGTACCACAGTTTCTTTAGTCATTTGTCTGTTGAAGGGCATCTGGGTTGTTTCCAGAGTCTTGCTATGGTAAATAGTGCTGCAATGAATATAGGTGTAAGGAAGGGATTTTTTTTTTATTGTATTTTTTTGTTCCTAGGGTATATTCCCAGGAGTGGTATAGCTGGGTCATATGGGAGCTCGATTTCCAGTTTTTGGAGGAATCTCCCTATTGCTTTCCATAACGGTTGAACTAAACGGCATTTCCACCAGCAGTGGATAATAGTTTCTTTTTCTCCACATCCCCGCCAACACTGCTTGTTCTCATTCTTTGTGATGTGTGCCAATCTCTGTGGTGTGAGGTGGTACCTCATAGTTGTTTTGATTTGCATCTCCCTGATGATTAATGATGTGGAGCATTTTTTCATGTGTCTTTTGGCCATTTGTATTGTGGTTTTTTCTACGTGTTGTGGTTGTATTCATTGACTAAATGATATGCGCGGCTGCTTTGCTTTGCTACAAGGCCAATCTCCTCTGGCTCCTCCTTCTTTGGGCGTATCAACTCACCTCCAGGGAAGGCTAGCCATGCACAGATGAAGCCACATACAGGATGAAATCAGGCCAAGAATGCAGCACAGCACAGGAGACAGTCAGAGATAGGTGCTGGCATCTGAGTTCCAGCAGAGTTCCACACCTTAGTTTTAAATTGGCCAATATTGTTCCTATTTCAGACCAAGAAATTGCCAACATAACATCAAGATTATAAAATAAAACTGAAACAGGAATTTTTTAGGTATAAAGTCACAGCATACAAAGGAAACAAGAAAGGAATCACTAGCAACATGTAAATTTCTTGAAAGTAGTCACTGACACCTTGACGAAGCAGAATGAAGATTGTGGAAATGTAAAAATGTACAGAAAAGGAAGCAAAGAAAACATTTACTCAACTGGCAAATCTTTAGAAAGATTAACTTGAAATTTTCAATACAAGGTAGAGCAAGAGTCAGTAGGGGGCTGAAAGATTAAATGACTGGCAGTCAAGCCAAGTGTACTGTTTTTTAACCCTGCTTACCAGAATAGCATAGATAATTACAGATAACAGCCAATGTCAAGTGTTTCCTTCCATCCAGACCAATAAAATATCAGTATAATAGCATTTTATTTCTTTCATTTTGGGACATACCCAAAGATGCTCAGGGATTGCTACTGGCTCCATGCTCAGGAACAACTCCTAGCAAGGCTTGGAGAACCATATTTGCTGAACCTAAAAGGCTAGTGCTTTATCCTCAGTCCTATACCTTCAGTTTTAGAATTCTAAAGAAATAAAATCTTTTAGTACATAGTTAAGAATCAATAGACTTTTCTGGTGGACAGAAAGTATGAAACTAAAAAGACAAAATAATCAGACTCCAGAGAGATAGTACAATGGACTGGATACTTGTCTTATAATAGGCCAACCTGGTTTCAATCTTTGACACTCCATCTGGTCACACAACCCCTGCTCCCACTTACCCCACCAGGAGTGATCCTTGAATGCAGAGCTTATTAAGCCCTAAGTACTGTTGGGGTGTGACTCAAAAACAAGCAAACAAAAATATATTAAAAGCACAGATCATGATCCCAGAGTAAATAGACATATATCAAGAAAAATAAAATAATATTAAAATAAAAGAATATATTCCAATGGATATGTTAAGAAATATCCCATAAATTCATAAATCATAGAGTTTACACAAAAAATGAATTGTAGAGCAGTAATATAAATAAAATTTTAATATTCAACTTAGGAAATATGATTAGGAAAACCTTATCATAGTGATATAGCATTAAAACTTTGGTTGTAGATATTGTGATTCTCGTACACACAAAAAGAGTGAAACAATACTCCTGAAATTATGTAGCATAAACAATTGTTTCAAAAAGAAAAGAAAACTTCACCAAGAGGGGAAGAAAAATATACAGTAGCAAATATAACAAATAAAATACATAAAAATAAAATTAAATAAATAAAAAATATCAATAAATCTACTCAAGCAATGGATTCTTAAAAATTATTTACAGATAACAGAAGAAATTTGGCAAGATACAAATTATAGTAATGGATAAGAGATTAAATTCTTGTAAAAAACTTTCTGGTTTTATACCTATATTGAAACTTAAACATGTTGATTATTACTCATATGCGATCTATTCTTTAACAGGGCCATTAAACCCACCATAAAAATTAATTTTTTATTTATTTTATTAAAACCATTGTGATTTACAAAGTCCTTTATCATTGGGTTTAATATATATAATTAATCAGGGCTAATCCCACCACCAATGTCCACCTCCCTCCACCAACGTTCCTCAAGAGTATCTCATAGTCTCCCCTGTTCCTCTCAACCTGACAGTATTACAGGCCCATATTAAGTTTAAATTGTTCAGTTTGGGTCTCTTAATTTCCTTGTTGTTGACTTTGGTATGGATATTATTTCTGTCCTTTTTTAACACTACCAATGCACCTAACACCTCTTAGCTCCTGGCCCCCATCTTTTCATATTTGTGTTTCTCTTCTTCACTCAGTTTATTTTCTTCTTCTCACTATACTCTGGTGCCAAGGGTATTGAGGCAACTCCCATTTAGACCATTGTGTTTCTTCATGCAGTTATTCTAAATACCACATAAAATATCTTCAAAGCACTTAAGATAGAAATTGAAGAAGACCTAAGGAAAAGGAAGAACATTCTATGCTCATGGATTGAAAGAATCAATACCATCAAAATGATCATCTTACCTAAACTACTGTATAGATTCAATGCAATCCCTATTCAAATTTAGACAACATTCTTCAAGGATTTAGAACAATTATGAGGCTTGAGAGATAGCATAGTGGAAGGGTGTTTGCCTTACATGCAGAAGGAAGGTGGTTCGATTCTAGACATTCCATATGGTCCCCCGCAAGCCTGCCAGGGGTGATTTCTGAGCATAGAGCCAGGAGTAGCCCCTGAGTGATGCCAGGTATGACCCAAAAATAAACAAAACAAATAAAAGAAAAATTATAAAGTTGGTGTGAAAGTATAAAAGACCTAGAATAGACAAAATAATATTGTAAAACAAGAAATAGGGAAGCATCTCAGTACCTAATTTGTACCTAATTTGTAGTTCTACTACAAAATTATAATGATCAAAACAACATGATATTGAAACAAAGATATACATTTAGACCAGTGGTTCAGAATAAAATATCCAATGAAAAATCCCCAACTTATGAGCAACTAATATTGGATAAAGGAGCCAAGAATTTGAAATAGAATAAGGATAGTCTCTTCAACGAATGATGATAGAACAATTGTATAACCAAGTGTAAGAAATTAAAGATCAATCTATCTCACCCCTTACACATAAGTCAATTCAAAGTGGATTAAAAATCTTGAGATTAGACCTAAATCCATAAAATTCATTGAGGAAAACATAGAACACTCCAGAACTGATATCTCAAAGAATTCTTTGGTGATAGGATGCCAAAGGCAAGAGCTGTGGTATCAACCTGAATAAATGAGACTACATCAAACTAAAAGGTTTCCGTATGGCAAAAGAAACACAGGCTAAAATAAGAAGGCAGCTAACTGAATAGGAGAAAAATGTTTGCACTCAACACATCAGATAAAGGTTTGTTAGGATATACAAAGTACTCACAAAAATTAACTCCACAAAACCTAAAATCTTCACAAATAATAGGGAGAGGAAATTAACAGTCACTTCTCTGAGGAAGACCGATAGATGGTCATCAACACATGAAAAATGTTTATCATCATTTATCATAAGGGAAATTCAAAACAAGACAACAATGTCAAAAATAATGGGAACATGGGACCGGAGAGGTGGTGCTAAAGGTAGGGTGTCTGCCTTGCAAGCGCTAGCCTAGGACTGACCATGTTTCGATCCCCTGGAGTCTCATATGGTCCCCCCAAGCCTGAGCTTTAAAAACCAAAAAATAAAAAATAAAATCATGGGAATAATCTGTTGGCAGGATGTGGTGAGAAAGGAACTCTCATCCACTTTCGGTAGGAATGCTGCCTGGTCCAACCCCTATTGAAAACAGAATGGATGGTTCTCAGTAAATTCAAAATTGAGCTGCCATATGACCCAGGAATCCCTCCTTTGTGTATCTATCCCCAAGATAGAAAGAAAAACATCCAAAGATGTATGCACACTACTATTCATTGCAGAACTCAGTCCAATAGCCAAGACTTGGAATTAACCTAAATGCCCAAAAACAAACAACTGGATTGTGAAGATATAGTACATATATGCAATGGAGTACTACACAGCTGTTATTTGCAATAATGTTATTTGCAGCTATGTGGATGAAACTGGAAGATAGTTATATTAAAAGAAGTAAGCCAGAAGAAAGATAAAGACACAGATTTTTAAAGCCAGAGTATGAGCTGAATTATGATGCTACTCCTAATTCATAGGTCAAAACCCTAACCCCAATATTTAGATATTTGGAGATAGGGTCTTTAGAGAGGTAATTAAGCAATAATTAAACCGTTAGAATGAGGCTTAATTCCAGGGTGGAAGTTTTTTATAAGGAAAAGAGATTAAGATAGAGAGAAAGAGAGAAAGGTGGTTAACAAAGAAATGGAAGCACACACGTCTATTATCAATGTCAAGCTAATGAGAGCATTCTCAAGAGGAACATCCTGACAATATCTTGATCTCAAACCAGCAGCCTCTCGCTTGTAGCCTCTGGAATTTTAAGGAATAAATTGTTGTTTAAGTCACCCAGCCTGCAGCACTGTTTTTTATCAGCCTTAAGACTCTTGTGCCTAGTAAAAGATTATTCCATAACATATAGAACACATGCTCTCCAATTAAGAGACTCCTGAGTGACTAATTTTTGTCTAAAGGATTTCTTTTTAAATAATCATATTTATTGGGGCCAGAGCGGTGGCACAGCAATAAGACATCTGCCTTGCCCGCATTAGCCTAGGATGGACCACAATTTGGTTCAATCCTCCAGCATCCCAGATGATCCCCCAAGCCAAGAGCGATTTCTGAGCGCATAGCCAGGAGTAACCCCTGAGCATCACCGGGTGTGACCCCCCCCAATAAATATTCTTTATACAATTATAAAATAAAGTTATGAAATGTGATAGTGAATCATATTCAGGATTCAGCCTGATAATCCTAATGACAAAGTAGCCTTGAAAAATGTGCTATTTACTTATACTAGCTATAAGAATACTTCTAGTGCAAGAAAAAAACGGTAATTTTATAAAGACAACCTAAAGAAAATTGTTAAGTATATTTTTTGGAAATCTTTCTATAAATATTCACGAGGAAGCCTGCAGACTCTAAACCGCTGATACTGCTGTTTCAAAGATGCAGGCAACGCAGCCAGGAAAGACTCGGTGGAACTATAAACGAGCTGTTCATTAAAGATACCTATGTAAATTACAAGACAAAAGGTAATATTCAATATAAAATGTTCCCATTTTTTTTCAAAACTTCACAAAATGAGTTTTAAGTTGGCAGTGATTACAAGCAATGTTTTTGTTAGTAGTTTCACAAGGCTTTCTTTTATTCTTAATTACTTTGTAACAACCAACACTTATTCAATTAGATATGTTAATAGTCCCTGGATTTCACTACACCTGTTTCTTCCAGCTGTCTGCATAGCTGGTTCTCCAACATCTGTATGAAATTGGTATTTCCAGTTTCTGCCATCTTCTTGCCATTAAAACAGCAGGAAAAGAAGTCCTAGGATAAAGAAATAAAGATAAAAAGGAGGTAAGCATGTATAGTTCTGCAGTGAAAGAAGAGCTATATACAGAAAAAGCTTAGGATGTATGCAATAAATATCAGGATTTTTACATAAATAGAGTCCTTTACTTTATAATTCATGGGTACACAGGTATATAAATTGTATTCATATGTATATATATATATATATGTTAAGGTCCAGAAGTTTTCCTATGAAAATTTGAAAAGACATTTAATATTTAAAAAATTTATTGATAAGTGTCATTGATAATAGTCTAAGTATCTATTAAAACACTTTCATGAATATACTTTTTCTATTTTTAAAAGAAAATATTTTATTATGCATCTACAGTACATGTAATTTAGAAGATAGGGTCTTTAGAGAGGTAATTAAATTTAAATGAGGTCATTAGGTTGATACTGAATCCAAGATGATGAATCTTTAAAAAAGGAGTAAATTAGGTAGCTAGGGATAAGCTCAACTGATAGATCACATACCTGAGTTGTTCAAGGCCCTGTCCCTGGTACCATATGCCCCTGGCACTGCCCCGAGAGACATCTATTATAAAGGAAATGAAGAGGTGACTGGAGGGAGATTCCTGTATGAAAGTGCATGCTTTGCATACTGATGACTAGGGTTCAATTTCTGTCACTCCATAAGATATACTCTGAGCACCTCCAGGAATGACCCCAGAAAACAGAACTGGGAGTAAATCCTGAGCATCATTGGGTGTGGCCCCCAAACTAAAACTAAATAAATAAAAGAAATAACAAAATTGGAAGAAATAGAACTAAACCCCAGAAGTGCGAAGTTAGAAGAAAAGTTATGTAATGACATGAGGGAAGTTTCCTATATCAGAAGCAAAGGCAATAAAGACAAAGTCTCTGATTGTCAAGAGCTTACAAAGTAGTGGGTAGGATCCAGAACAGACATGTGTTTGGAAGGTGACATAATTAATAAAATGATCAGAAGTAACTGGCCCAAGCAGGAAAATATTATTGATGTAGTCTAATAAAAATTATATAAATCTTTAAAAAACTAATAAATATTAAGAAAAGGATTTATATTTTTTAGTGTTGAAGAAGATACTGGAGAATACTTAAACCATAAATTGAAGCAATCTATACTGAGAGGTTTTGTACACAAGGCACACGCTTCAAATGAATATAGATTAGCTTACATTTGGGGGGAGATTGAGTCCACACATAACAGTGCTCAGGTGTTACCCCTGGCTTTGCACTCAGGAATCATTCTTGAGAGTGCTTTAGGACCATATGAGATGCCAGTGGTCAAACCAGATAGAGTGCATGCAAGGTAAACACCTTACCCACTGAATTGCCACTCCTGCCCCCTATGATTTTTTTTGGGGGGGCCACACCCGTTTGACGCTCAGGGGTTACTCCTGGCTATGTGCTCAGAAGTCGCCCCTAGCTTGGGGGGACCATATGGGACGCCGGGGGATCAAAACGCGGTCTATTCCTTGGCTAGCGCTTGTAAGGCAGACACCTTACCTCTAGCGCCACCTTCCCGGCCCCTATGATTATTTTTATATTACTTCATCTACAAATTTTATGCACCAAGATTTTATTCAAATATTTTCATTATACAATAGTTTATAACAATAAAATTGGAAATAAAATTTAATTCTAAATTCTATAAAAACCTTTGTTAACATATAAAATAGTGCATTAATAAATGTAATGTTTTGCATCCATTTAAATGATGCTGTATTTTTCTGATGGTATCTATTAAAATAAAAAATGGCATATATTCTTATTCAGTCTCTTTCATGAGAAATGTTTAAAAGGAAAAATAAATAGAAAATAATAAATATAAGAAATGGCAATAAACAATGTTCTGTAAATAGAAGGACCTTGGGGAGGTAGAGAGATAGCACAATGGTAGGTTGTGTGCCTTGCAAACATAGAGTAGTCTCATTACTCTGGGAGGGACCCGGTTCAATTCCCAGCATCCCATATGGTCCCCCAGCCTGACAGGGGTAATTTCTGAGTGCAGAGCAAGGAGTAACCCCTGAGCACCACTAAGTGTGGACCAAAAACCAATCAATGAATAAATAAATAAAGTTTAAAGAAAGAAAAATCTTAGTAGATCAGGTGCATTGAGGAAATCTATAGTCATTGATAGACAAGTCTACCCAGCAAGTACAAAATAAAAGGAAAGGGCAGGAAGATTATAAAGGAGGTAAGGCACTTGCCTTGCATTCAGCCATACGTAGTTTGATCCTTGGAACTGCATTTGGTTTACTGGGAAAAAAAAAAAACTGGCAAAAGTGAAACCTGAGCATCGATCCATAAGTAATTAGCCCTGAACATAGCCATGTATGACCTAAATCCTAAGCTTTCCCATCCACCCCATAAAAATAGTTAAAAGCAAAGTATGTCAAAAGGAAAAATTGGTTTAAAAAGACCCCAAATAGTAAAATTTCACAAAAATTTGTGAAACAATATGTTGTTTCCTTGCCTGCTTCTATCAGCCAGTTACTTTCTCAACTCCAAATAATCACCTAGAAACACTAAGGCAATTAAGTCTAAGCATTGGTATCAGAATAAATAGCTCCATATTCTTTCATACAAATACTCTAACTTAATAGCCAGTGTATGTCCTTTACCCCCAAAACAGAATGGCAGTCAGTGACTCTTAAATACCATGATTTATCATGCATTCCAACTTATCATCACTCAATACTAAATAAGAGCAAATGAGACATGATGAAAGGTTGCATCAGCAAGAAAAATATCACGATGTTAGAAGGAATGAAAGCTAACCTTTGTAAAAAGTGAAATGACAAGGAAAGACCTATGAATCCCCAATAACATTAAAGCAGGTGTCACTTTTCTAAAAGTGTGTTTCTCAGTGGTGGGGAAGAGCAATATGGCTCCCTAGTGCCCCCAAGATATTCCAAGGGAGACACAGCAGAAAGTCATATAATTGAGAACAAGTCTAGGAAGCCTACCAATATCACAGGAGGATCACAGGATAGAAATAAATCAAGAAAAGGGTCACATTTGGAAAAAAACGTTTGAGAAACAATGTTCTAAAAAAAATCTGTACTTTAAAGGTAAACACAGGGCTTGAAAGATAATCCATAGGTAAGGCACTTGCTTTACATGCATTTTACCAGAACACTGTGTATGGCCCCAAAATAAACAAAATAATAATAAAAATAAACCAAAAATTCAAAAAATTTCTTAAAATTAATATTTGAATTTGGAGAAAATTACTTGACTGCATACATATTGCCCTGTCTTCTCAGTTCTAGTCCAACAATGGTTTCTCAAGTTTCTCAAGAAACTACCAGTAAAGTTGATAAAGTTTGGAATTCTGCTAGATTCTGCATGAAGAAAACCAAAAGGCAACCTCCTTTTCTCAGAATATAGATGAGCCAGGATGGTAAGAAAAAAGTTTTAGGACATGAGTTATATTCACTCTTGACAATGTGGAGAGCTATTGAACCTCTATTCAGCAAAATATTTCTGGGAAAATGGAAAACTCTTACTGTAGGGAAACTAGATAAAACCACCACTGGTGGTGGGATTGATGCTACAACTTTGTGTGTCTAAAGCATAACCATGAATAATTTTGTAAATCACAATAGTTTAAATAATTTTTTAAAAAGGTTTAGTAGGAGGAGAGAAGGTGGCATTGGTGGTGGGAATGTTGTACTGATGAAGAGGAGTGTTCTGTTTATGACTGAAACCCAAGTACATCATGCTTGTAATCATGGTGCTTAAATAAAGGTTTTAAAAAATATAAATCAAAAGGTCAATAAACATTATTTTGGCTGACCAGTGGCCATAGAGTCTCTAGTTCCTTATACCAAAACAATTTAGGAATACTCTGGGCCAGAACAATAGCACAGTGGATAGGATGTTTGCCTTACATGAAACGCCTGGTTTCAATCTCCAGCATCCCATATGGTCCCCAGGCCTGCCAGGAATAATTTTTGGGTGCAGAGTCAGGAGTAACCCCAGAGTACCACTGAGTATGGCCTGAAAACAACAAAAAAATGTTGAACACAAAATTAAAATTATTTACTTTTTTTACATTTATTGTTGAGTTACATCCAATGGTATTCAGAGACAACTCTTAGCTTTGTAGTGGAGGACCTTGCAGTGCCAGGGATAAAAAATGAGATTCTTGGGGCCAGGAAGATAGTACAGCAGTGGGGAATTTGCCTTGTATGCCTTGTATACTGCTGATCCAGGACAGACCTGGGTTTGATACCTGGTATCCCATATGGTCCCTGAGCCAGGAACAATTTCTGAGTGCATAGCTGTAACCCCCTAGGACCCTGCGGGCAGGACTAACCCCTGAGAGTCACCAGGTGTGGCCCCCAAAAATATGAAATTCTTCATGCAAACCACAACTCAACCCCTAAACAAATTTTAATGTTAAGATTTACTAGATGAATTAGAGTTTATGTTATCTTCTAATCACGTACTCCAGCTATACCACTCCTAGGAATATACCCTAGGAACACAAAAATACAATACAAAAACCCCTTCGTTACCCCTATATTCATTGCAGCACTATTTATCATAGCAAGACTCTGGAAACAACCAAGATGCCCTTCAACAGACAAATGGCTAAAGAAACTGTGGTACATATACACAATGGAATATTATGCAACTGTCAGGAGAGATGAAGTCATGAAATTTTCCTATACATGGATGTACACGGAATCTATTATGCTGAGTGAAATAAGTCAGAAAGAGAGAGAAAAACACAGAATGGTCTCACTCATCTATGGGTTTTAAGAAAAATGAAAGACATTCTTGCAATAATAATTTTCAGACACAAAAGAGAAAAGAGCTGGAAGTTCCAGCTCACCTCAGGAAGCTCACCACAAAGAGTGATGAGTTTAGTTAGAGAAATAACTACATTTTGAACGGTCCTAATAATGAGAATGTATGAGGGAAATGGAGAGTCTGTTTAGAGTACAGGCGGGGGTCGGGTGGGGAGGAGGGAAATTTGGGACATTGGTGATGGGAATGTTGCACTGGTGATGGGTGGTGTTCTTTACATGACTGAAACCCAAACACAATCATGTATGTAATCAAGGTGTTTAAATAAAAAATATATATATATAAAATTATAAGTCTCATCACAAAGAAGAATGTCATGTGGTTTGAGATTTGTATGTTGAGGATTGAATTATGCCTTCTAAAAATATATCAAAATTCTAACTCCACATCTATGAAAGTGTTTTTAAATGGATTTTATATAGAGGCCAGAGCGGTGACACAAATGGTAAGGCATCTGCTTTGCACATGCTAGAGTAAGACAGACCAAGGCTTGATCCCCTGGCATCCCATATGGTCCCCCAAGCCAGGAGCAACCCCTGAGAGTCACAGGGTGTGGCCAAAAAATGGATTTTATATATACATAATTAAGTCAGGATTAATTCAGTTGTAATGAATCAGGGTAGATGCTAATCTACCCTGTTCTGCCAGGAAATAAGATTTTGAAGACACAAGAATGACTCAAAGGAAGTGAGTAGAAGGCACAGTAGCATTTTGTTGCCACAAGTAAAGACTTTTAGCAGCCAAGATACTTCTCTAGACACTAAAGAGAAAGCAGAACTTTGCTGATACTTTTATTTTAGACATTTCTCTCGCAAGTTGCTTAAGAATAAGTATATTGTTGACTTAGGCCACTTAGTTTATTATCATTTGCGCTTGGAAACTACTGAGATGACAAATCCAGAAAACCTAATAAATTGGAAAAAATAAACAAACCATAAGCCAAACATTTATTTTTCTCTGTTTAAGAAAGTTTTTGACACCTCAAAATAAAAGACATCAAGAATTCAGAGAAAACATAATATAGTAGTTACAGCACTTGTCCAGAACACAGTTAACTCTAGAAGCCCTAAGTACTTCTGCTTGTGGCCAAAATAAAAATGATTTTTAATAAAAAATTGAAAGTTGAATAAAGACCTGAGTACACATTTTTCAACTAAACTTTATATACTATATATAAACATATTGATTCCACTTATTACTAAGGTATAATGTTAAGTATTATGATCTAACAACATAAGGAGCAATTTGATTAACTCTATCTTTTCTTCTATTTTTCTGTGACTTTTAATATTTTTTACCTGAAAAGTATATTGGAGGGAAAATGTATAGGGTGATATCACCTCAATCCTTCAGAGGTTTCATGAATGTGGAAAGGAGGCTAGCACAATAGAAAGTTGTAGCCGAAATAATTTCCTTGAGAGCAATGTTTAAACATCTGTAAAAAAAAAAAGTATTTTGGGGGAAAATTCAGCTAAGTTTGTAGCAAATTTTCCCATTAGGGGCCTCCTCTTCCACTTCATTTTTTGTTTGTTTGTTTGTTATATTTCTGGGTAACGCTCCTGGCTCTGTGCTTAGGCTCAGAGGTCCATCTGGGATGTTGGGAATCGAACCACCATCTGTCCTGGGTTTGCCGCATGCAAAGCAAACACCCTACTTCTGTGCATTATATCTTCAGCCCTTCCTCTTTCACTTCTAATTCAGTTGGCAATATAGGCAAAAATATTTGTACCAGGCAAAAAAAGCTCATATTTCTGTATGAAACAAAACTATATTTTCTAATTTAATTAACATTTTTATTACTAATCATTCAAAATTAAGTGGCTTTAAATTTTTATTTTTATATTTCTTTAACTATCTCATATTCATTTTCAGACCTTCTTGCTCTGTATTTATAGATGTGGCTGCAGACACAGAAATTAAGAAGACCTGCAAGGATCATAATATGTTGGTATTTGTGCCCCAGCATAGTCCCTTCCTACTATGGGCAGGATTTATGATTTACTTCTAATAGTCTATTAAAAAAGTAAAAGGATAACATACACATTACATTACATTGAAACTTTTCTTTTGCTCTCAGACCTTCCCTAATGATGGCTCTCTCACTACCTCTGATGAAGTACAATGCCATGTAGAAAGTCCCCATGTGGTAAGAAGTTGAGGGTGGCCCACCAACCAACAGCCAGAAAGGAACTGGGGCCCTCAATCTGACAGCCACAAGAAACATGATATTGTCAACAGCCAAATGAATTTGGAAATAGAGCCTTCCTCAGTTGGCCTCCAGTGAGACCCCAAGCCTAGATAAAACCTTGAAAGACTGAAACAGATTGCTAAACCAAATTCTTGTTCCTGGCCAACAAACATGTATTAAAATATGCCATTTGTAGTTATTTGTTTCATGGACATAGACAAATACTACAGTGGGTTTTCTTCTCAAATCATTACAGTAAAACACTTGCAGAACAAAACAAATCATTTTGACTGAATTACTATTGTTTTGAAATATAATAGTTCAAAGTGAAGGGAATGAAGGTGCAGGGATTGTTTACTCAGTCTTTCCCATAGAATATCTACAAAACTCATATGTCCAAACCCTCCTAATTGGGATACATTGCTAGAATTTTACATGACTTCCACAACAATTCTCTCTAATAAGATAACTTTAAATATCTGATGTCCTCTAAGCAGAGACCTAGACAGGGACTCTTGCGAACATCTTTTATTTAGATAATAGCCTGAGGAGAAGATTGAGGAAATTGAGAAGATTGAGACAGTGATCAAAGGGGGAAAAAAGCTAAGTAAGATAGTGTCTCTCTGTTGGAGACTAATCCTGTTCCCTGAATAGTCTCTAGAACAGAAACTGTAGCACACACTTTACTCCATCCTTAACCAAGGGGCCAACTTTTTGCTACCGATTTCAGGTAGATATTGGTCACTGACTATCCGGGGGCAGGCAAGAGGGAAATAGTCTAGCACTTGAGAGATTCTGATGAAGAGGGAAGTTTTGAGTCCTGAGTAGCCAACACTCACAGAAAATGTAAAGCATGTACCCACTCTGTGAAGGGCAGGGCACAAGTAGTATCCGTCAAAAACTGGTAAGATACAGCGTGTAATGGTCCAAAGGTTAAGGTGCCTGCTCTGTACACAGTTAACCCAAAGAGACCGCAGTTCAAATTTCGAGTTCCCCTGTGGTCCCCCGAGTTTGCCAGGAGCGACTTCTGAGTGCAAAACCAGGAGGAACCCCTGAGCGCCGCAGGCTGTGACCTCTAAACAAACAAACAAAAAGGAAAAAGACAAAATAAAAATGGTAAGATGTACCTAAGCATTACTGAACTGCCGGGTCCAAATCTCTGGATCTGTATGGCAGAGAGTGGTTCCTAGTCCTACAACTCTATTCTGGAATGTCCATTTCCCAAATAAAAAGGTAATTGTGTTTTATCTCCTAGAGTCATCTTTAAACGTGTTCTGATAAACAGTCTCAAAGTGTATATAACTGACAGCAAATCTAATTTCATAAATGCAAACATTTATATCTGATTTTTGGTCAATTTAGTTAATATTTAATATTTTATATTCATAAATTTACTCAGGAATCACTTATGGTTGGATTTGTGCGGCATTTATAATGCTGGCTATCGAATAAAGAACAGATGCTTTCAAGGCAAGTGGCCCACCTGAAGTACTATGGCTCCAGCAGCTTTTGGTCATTTTATTAATGTGTGAAAGTTTTCAATTGCTTTTACTCCACAATCTTTCCTAAGAGTTTCCCAGTTGGTAGAAATAGAATTTATCCATAGATTTACTATTTATACATTTGCCTATTATTTGCCAGATCTGGGTTAGTAAAATCTGTTATTTACATTTAGGGCTAATCAGTCATCACTTACCCAACAAATATTCTGTCAGAACTCCTCATGGGTTATGATTTAAGCTTCTGTTTACAAATAAAAAACAGCTCCTGTCTATCACAGAAGGGTATGCTTGTCCCTTTCCCAGTTGAATCAGGGTTATGGTTTCTAAATAGCTAGCACTTTATCTAAGGTTATCCTCTTATGATGCCATCGGGTGACTGGCAAGACTTCTCCCATCACAGTTGGCATTATACTGAATTATTCAGCCAGAGGAAAATTGCTTCCTAATAGAACCCTTAGCCCGCCATTCAATTTTCCCTTTAGGCCTAAAGAATGTAATCCTAAGAACTCATGGTAAGCAAGGCCGCTTCAAAAATTATGGTCTATGTTCATTTGAGAGTCAGAAATTTTCAATTATATAGCCTCCCAGGATACATTCTGAGGGAAAAAAAGAAAACACAATTGTTTTTGCTCACTTGTTAAACACTTAGCATTTTGTTACTGGCTCCATTACTTTTTCTTACTTTGCTCTTTTACGCAAATAAGCAGAACATTTTCAATCTTCCTTGAAGTTAAATAAAAACTCTGTGCGTGGAAAATATGCCGTTTGGGAGGTTACTTTAAAAATTATCATCAGACACAACTTGAATTTTTTCGACACTTCCAAGTTTCAAAACTGCTTTTAATTGATTGCTTCTTTTAATCTCCCTAATAGCCTGAAAAACTGGACAGGTATTATAACCTCCCACTTGCAGACCAGAATTCTGACTTCTTACTATTATGATGCTAAAAAATAATGAGAAGTTTAAGAATACAGGATTTTTTTATTTTAGTCAGAAGCTCTTTCTCTTTTTCTATGCTGCCTTTTAAATGTCAATAGTACACATTTTCAATTTCTTAATCCTGAGGATATTTGCTTCATTATTATTTTTTTACTCATGGATCCCACAAATACACAGAAGGACTTAGTAACACCCCACTTAGTGCTATTCAACACTAACACTGACTTTATGTATTTCCACACTTTCTAATGAGGATCCTGACTTAATTGTCTAATCCGGACATGTTATTTTACCAGTGTGATTCCAAGATGTGATGGTAGGTCCCCAGATAGGTATATCACTGTAGTTTATTTGAATTTTATTGTATTGCCCTTATGCTTTATTTCTATTGCATTTCAAAGCGATCCTTAGCATGTACAATATCACTTAAATAAGACATAGCACTGCAGAGTAAGAATTCTCAAAATATTCCCTGTGCAGCCAACCACAGGAGACCCCTTTCAAACCAAAAAACTGTGAATATCATCTCCAATTCTATTGTAAAGTTTGATCTGGAGGTATGTTTAATAGCTTTTCAGTGACTATTGTAAAGGGAGTATTTACTTGAAATGATGTCTGCTTATATTATTTCTTTGCCAAATTGCTCCTAGCAACTAGGAAATCTGCTTGTACCTCTCGATCAGCATCGTCCCTGGAAAGTAGACATTTTCTGTTTGTGTGCTGCATGCAGTACTTGATTGTATTTGATGATCTTTAAAGCTCAGCCAGAAGGACAAATAGCACATCCAATGCTTCTCAACCTTTTTTTTTTACTACCAAGGACACTCTTACCACTTTGCACTTTGATTTGAAATATTTCATCTGCCAAATTTTACATTCACCAAGGAGCTCTTTATTTCTCCATTTTTCATAACATCACAAAAAATGCGTAGAACATTTAGTATGCTGGGTACTTTTTAATGATTTACATAATCAGCATTGAGTTTTTAACACCAAAGGAGATAGGTAATTTTATCTTTTTTTATATATTTAAAGGCACAGCAGATAAAATTGAGATTTTATAAGGGGCAGCTTAAATTATAGGCAGTGCTTTTAACCTTTATATACTGCTCCCCATTATAATATCAATTAGTAAGGCTCCATGAAATATGTGAATTTTAATTTCAGAAAGATGGAAAAATTAATGGCATGACTTCCACCAGTAGGCAGACATGCAAAGTAAATCCAAAGACCATTCCCTTCTGTTTACTGGTATCCTAGCTCTTGCTCGTTTCTTGGTGAGCTTTACATAGATTTTTAGAACATTTTTAGGACCCACTCAAGATCTCCCACAGTTTACTCCTGACTCTGAGCTCAGGGATTGGTGAGCTCGTTCATAGTGTTTCTCAGAGATTCATATGAGGTGTGGGGATCAAATTTTTGCCGGTCATTGTAAGGCAAGCTTCCTACCTGTTATTATTTCTCTAGCCACCAAGTACATTTTGAAATCTCAATTTTATTTTTTAGTGTGAAATCAGGATGACTTATTCTGTCTACTTCATTCAATAATTTCTGTAAAAGATACATTTCAAATTAAAATTTTTTCATTTAAAAAATTGCACAGCTTACATATCACATGCTGTCACTAGATCTTGGCATGCCAGGATGGATATTGTGAGATTATTTCCCTAAGGAATGTAGAGTTAAGAATAGAGGTAAAATAAAGGGAGAACTTTTACATAAAATATGGGATATTTAAGTCGGAAAATTTACTGAACACTTTCTGAGTAAAGAGAATACAATACATCACTTTTCTCAAGTTGAGAGAAGAAGAAGAAAATGTCAGTTTATAAAAATAAGGTTACAGAAAGAGATAATTTCTGAAATGGATCTGAAAAGATCAGAAATAGTAGCTATGGCACATGTGAGGAGAAACAAGATATGTGAATAAGTAAAGAAACAAAAGGAAACAAAATGGCGTAATTTAAATCTTAAGTATAAAAGATGTGTCTTCTGGACAAGGAAGTAAAAGGACATTGAATCATTGACAGAATCAGAAAAGAAGGTATTTGGTGATATTACAGATAATTTTTATAAATTTTAAAGACACGAATAACATAGAGTAGTATTAAAATGATCAATAGCACAGAGAAGTATTGGTGTTTCAGTGTTTCTCTGAGTTACAGAGTGCAATCATGTATAGTTCGGGAAAAAAAAGACATTTTATAAAGTTTATTCCTGGGCATTGGAAATGTGAATCAAGTGGAAAGAGTCATATCATATATATTTATATGAGACCCTGGGCTTTACCCCCAGAACCTTATAGCTCATAAGAACCAGCTAATGAAGACCCTGGTCCTTAAATAAGATTGAGTGAGGATCCTGGGGACCATCACCAATACCGTCACCATAAGAGTAGCAACAAGATTATTTCTGAGTATTGATTCAAAATAATATGAGATGTTAAAATCAGATTCCCTTTTCATCATCTTGATCATAATTTCACTGTAGTTCTTGATGAGGTGCCTTTCTTTTACAATGGGCAATATGTGAACCTCAAATATATTCCAACAGGATCACGGGTGAAAATCATGTAGAAGTGGGTCAAAGCACCAAACTTGGGTGTTAATGCACAGGATAGACCCAAAGTTTGGTGAAGAAAATTGAGAATCACTGATATAAGGAAGGCAAACCTATGTTTCTGATGAAAACATGGAAAAATCCAAAAGAACTAACAGTCCATAAACAAAGAAGTGTTAGCCATTTCTATTTGGAGAAAACATTACTGCCCATAACATAGAGTGGAATTATTTAAACAATTGCTTCGATTTTCTATTACATTCAGTTATTGTAAATGAGAAAAAAATAAAAGGAATAAACACTAGAATAAAATAATTTAGGTCTCCTGAAAACACATTTATTCTTTCATCATTCTAGATTTTATAGTTGGAGAATTTTTGTTAAAATAAGTGGAATATGCATTGTCTGGGGGAAATTATTCTGGCATAATAAGTCCATAAAATTTTCAATGGGACACAGGTGGAAAGAAGACAGCTGTTGCCCATTTAGGGAAACGTGAATGTTTTTTAAAAAGGAAATTGTGTATAAATTGACCAAAATAACAGCTTTATTGAATTCTCGAGATAATTGATACAATTTTTGTTTTTACTACGATGATATAAGCAAAAGTTTGTTGATTCAGAAAGATGCTATTGTATTTTGTTCACCAACACTATATCAGGTGTAAAAGAAAAAAGTCAGCAACTGTACCTATAATTCACAAATTAAAATTTGATAATTTTAATTTCAAACAAATTAACATAATCCTAATATAATGATACAGCTCTTACTCATTTGTTTTTTTGTGTGTGTGTTAGGAATAGTCCATGTTACTCAAGTCAAATATAAAAGTCAAGTAATGTTTATGAAGCTATGGAGCATAGATTACCTGTGAAGCAATAGAATGGTTTTAGAGAGCATAAGAAAAGTTATAAATTAACATTTAATATTATTTTTAACATTATAATTTAATATTGTCCTTGATTATATTTAAATTGGACATAAATATTTAACATAATGAGAGAACTAATCCATAATATGACTTAGATGTGGAGTAATTTAGAATTTTATCACTAGTGATGATATCATTTATCACTAACAAAGATAACTTATTCCTCTCCAACTCAAACTTTGGCCTGCCTTATTCTGATAAATAGATATTTTGGATAATAAGGTGTTTACTTTCTCAGTAGTTTCCACTTGGTTTCTTTCTTAAGATATTTATTAGATAAACAGACAAGAAAAAAGACACTGCCTGTCAGGGACAGGAAACGGGACCCTCATTTCATACTTTTCCTTGTTCTGACAGGATACATAAGTTGAGGCAGCTGGATTCTTTCACAATGGTGAGTGTTAGTATCAGACCCTGAATGACAACCCAGGCCCACAGGACACTAGAGTTCTCCCTTCTGAGACATATAATCTCTGTGTCGGGCCCAGGATTCCCAGGTCAAAGTTAGAACATCAGTATAAAAACATCAGAGGGCTCATGAGTCCACATCCACACACAATCAGCTCTTCATCACCCAACAACAGTGAATCCTTTGTCTCTGTTCTTTTCAAGCATTTTCCTGATGTTGAAGCTTAGTTTTAAAAAGAGGAAATCAGGAGAACTCTTCCCATATCTATGTATTAAATATAATATAATGATTCCAAATAGAAGCGCAAGAATTTTCTCTTATGACAAATTTCCATAATAGAAAAAAATGTTCCTGACACTGATCAGACATACAGTCCTCTCCCTGTGGGAAGAGGGCCTTCCTCCCTTCTAAGGCTGTGAGGTCATTGGCCCACATTCATGGTTCACTCAAATCCAAGGAGACAGAAACTCATACCATCTCCAAGATGAAAAGCAATCAGGCCACCTGCATGGCACCTTTCAGAAGAAGAAGAAAGAGAAAGGGGTTAATTTATTGCACACAGAGATGCATGGTGATAGAGCATAGAGAAAGATGCCTCACCAGACTGATGCAGCCGGTGAAAGCCACCCAGTGCAGTGAAGGACTATTCTGAGTCCTGAAAAGGCAACAGGGCTCATCTAGAAAATGACAGCAAGAACCTGTCATAAGAGGAAATAGTGTTGTAGACAGACAGGAGGTGGGAGAGTGTATGGATCATTAGTGGAACTGCTGTGCTGCTTGGTCTGGCTTCCCTGTGCTTATTACACATTCATCTTCCCTTTCCTCTCTTCAGAGTCTTTGATTTTGACTTGATTTCCCACAGCTATGAACAAAAGCTTAAATGCAAAGCAGAAATGAACAGGGTCATATGAAATAAAAAAAAAACTGTGGATGGATAACTTTTGCAGATGAAAGCAGAAACATTTTCTAGTATTCCTTAAAAGAACATGATTTTGGCTTCTAAAGACTTCAGGCTGCCCTTGGTTTCAAATAGCAGAATAATTGGCTATTGTTGTTGGTTATTTTACATCTTTTTCCTATCTAAATTATTTTCTTTTAATATTCTATACCAATTACAGAATGATGTGGAAGGTAAATTGTACAAGAAAAATCCAGAATTCATAAGTGCCATGGCAACAAAACAATCTACCATAAATATATATGTATATATTTTAAACTAACATTTAATAGTTTCACTACAGCAGAGTATCTGTCCTCTTTTCTAATTTTATGCAAATAATATTTTAAATACACACTTAATATTTATTTAGGCCATTTAAAATAAATTACATAAATTAAGGATAATGATATCACAGAGTGAAGTAAAAACAATCGAGCACAAAAATATGATCAAAGTATGACCAAGCAGTAAAGGTTTAGTATATTCCTAAAGAAAAATACCTAAGAAATTATACTAATTGGATTAAGTTTTGTGGGGCTTTTAGCTTTTGGGGTATTTTTTGGTTTGTGTGCTATACTAGTGGTGCTTGGGTGAGTTACTCCTGGTTCTGAGCTCAGAAATTATTCTTGGCAGCTACCAGGAATCATATGAGATGCCATGGATTGAACCCTGGTCAGCCATGTGCAAGGCAAACACCCTACCCACTGTGCTATTGCTCCAACCCTAAACTAAGTTTTTCGTGGACAAAACTGATCTGTGAGGTAGTTCAAATGAATGGAGTGCTTGCCTTGCTCATAGAGTCTGCTTGCCTTGCTGGTGGAGTCCACTAGTTCAATTCCAACACTACCAATTTCCCCAGCACTACTAGTTATAGCCCTGATAGTTTCCAATACAGGGGTGTTCTTCACCAGTAGAGGCCACTGGGCTCCTAAACACTGCTAGTTAGACCAAAATTAGAAATTATTTGATTAATTGGATGACACATCTCTAAAATTATAATTACAGATGTATAGGTAGCTCACTAGAAATGCCAAGTTAATCTTTGTAATTATTTTCATTGAGAACAATAATTAGAGAAAAGTAAAAATAATTTATCCAAAGATCTATTATTATTTTAAGAAGTCCAGTGAATTAAATGTGTAGAATTAGCTTGAATAATAGCAGGGACAAAATATGGAGGACTGAGAGGGTGTCTATGTGATCAGATGAGTTAATTCAAGTGATTATTTCAAAATGCCCATACCAGGGACCCTAGTTTCAAATATGCTCAGTGTTTAGTAAATGATGCTGTAGCTAGCTTCAAATGGTCATTTGATGTCAAAAACAGACTTACAAGTTTTCCTCTTATAGCTTTAACCTCAAAATAGAGTTGTAATGGCACAATCCTGGATCCAGGAGGAACTAAGAAGTGATGGAATTTGGAATTAAAGGGGAAGAGAAATCTTTGTCCAGAACAGTGCCGATCCCCTGATGTTGCTTTTTTATTTTGCCTAATAATTGAAAATAATAGGTCTGAGGAACAGGTCAGAATTGTAAAGCCAGTATCACCTAACTTTTTAAAACATTTACTATAAAAACTGATGTCAGCAGGGATGTAGTTCCGTTGTAAAGCATTTGTTTTGCATATGCATATGTAAGGGCCTAGTTAAATTACTCTTACCACAAAAACAAATAAATAGATTGGCATGAAGTTTCATGTTTTGAGAGAAGATTATAGGTGGTTTACATGCATTAATAAAGGTGGCATATTTGTGTGGAATATTTCCCTTCATAGCATCAAGATCAAATAGCTTCACCTTCAAATAGTATATCTGTTCTGGGAATCTATAGGAGAAATTTGGCTTTCATGGCATTGAGACCAAATGTCCTCACCAATGATACCTGCTTTGGGTATTTGCAAAAGAAAGGGAAACAAAGTGATGGAAGATAATACAGACAATGATTTCATGAGCTCATTGACACCACCAAAAAGGAGACCTGGAACAGGGCTGGAATTGCAATAATTGTTGCAAAAAGTTATCAAGAGAAATGTATTTTGTTGTTAAAATACCATTAGGCATGACTTTATTTCCAGACTGATGTACCCTGAGGAAAAAATGATCACATGACAATGTTTAATTTGTGTCATTCAATCAAGTCACAGAATTTGGATTTATCTGCTATGCAATCCATTCATGACCAGGTGTTCATTGCCTTTTTGTGTTTTGTTTATTTCTAAAACAAAGATGTAATCATGTTTCTAGTTCTTCATGAAAAAAGTTATTTTCCAAATATAGTCATGTCACTACATCATTAGAAATAATTGTATATTTTAGGGGGGCCGGCGAGGTGTCGCTAAAGGTAAGGTGTCTGCCTTGCAAGTGCTAGCCAAGGAAAGATTGCAAACGTGGTTCGATCCCCCAGCGTCCCATATGGTCCCCCCAAGGCAGGGGTGATTTCTGAGCACTTAGCCAGGAGTAACCCCTGAGCATCAAACGGGTGTGGCCCGAAAAACCAAAAAAAAATGAAAAAAAAAGAAAAAAAAGGAAATAATTGTATATTTTAGGGAGGTGAATATACCCCCCAGATATTTGATGATTCACAAGATCTGCTGTTGGGATATTCCCATTAAGAAGTCGAATGGGATGTACCTTTCAGGGGCTATGAAGATAAAAATTATTAATAAAAATAAAATAAAATATGTAAAGCAAAAAAAACTAGAAAGAGATAAAAAGAAGCAGTTATTGATTCCATACCTTCCTCAGGCTTAGCCTTAGTGCCAAGATGAGGGACCATGTTATCCATTTTTCTAAATTCAGTTTCCATGATTTTTTTAAATTATATAAGAGAATAATTATGGTGACTGAAATGACACCAAGACATCACCATCACAACCTTTTAGTCAGCTGTCATTTCCTTTACTAAGATTTGTGAGAGATGTTATATCTGTAACAGAAATTAAAGGATTTCGTTCTAAAAAGAAGTTTACTTGGAGAAGAATACAAAGTGAAGAACCAGCTCCCCATTTAGGCCTGTTATTTGATGAATGAAGAGCAGTTATCACAGATCTCTCTTCAAGAATCTCTAGACAAGAAGGATGACCAGGATTTTGGATATAAAAGAACAATTTAGAAGGTACAGATGAAAAAGTGGGTCAGAGTCAAGGAACCAATACAGATCTTCTTCATCAGTTTTCAAGAGCCTTGCAATAAGCCTGGTTCTCTGAGGATTAGATATCTTAAGAACAACTGGGGCTGTTGTCTCTAGATTGTTCTCCCAAGACACTCCCTGAGTGGTTTTGTGGGTTACAGAGGCAGTGAAGTGGAATACAAAGACACAGATAACTGTGTCTTTGATGGATAGTCACAGCCAATCCACTATAGGCACCAAATCCTCCTTTAAAGCCTCTTAAAACAACCACCATTGTAAAGAAAAATGTGGTGAAGAACTGGATTTTTTGTTTTTGTCTTTGTTTTTTTGGGTTTTTTTTTTTGGGGGGGGGGGCACACCTGGCGGTGCTCAGGGGTTACTCCTGGCTATCTGCTCAGAAATAGCTCCTGGCAGGCACGGGGACCATATGGGACACGGGGATTCGAACCAACCACCTTAGGCCCTGGATCGGCTGGCTGTTTGCAAGGCAAACACCGCTGTGCTATCTCTCCAGACCCAGAACTGGATTTTATTCTTTGCTCAAACCCCCATCCAACACTTCATGGGTTCTTAGTGTTGTTAGAAATGGTTTGAGAAGCTTCAAGGAAAAATGTCCAGTCATGAGTTTGTGGATCCATCCTTTGATATTGAAAATATTTGTGGCATAATTTTGTAGGCATAGAGTACTGATTCAAGTTTATTTTATGAAAAGCTCCAATAAATTCAGGTCATGTTTTGAATAAGTATTTTTTCCTTTTGGACAAGAATTGGAGGAAGAGTAATAGAGCACATCAACATCTAAATCACGTGGCAGAAGGACATGAGTTGGTCATGCTGGCAAAGCCAGTAGGTTTGGTCAGTGGTTTGGGGGGATATGTGGAAGGATATGATAGGTCTCATTATGCCTGGCCTCATTTTCAAATTACGGAAATAGGTAGTCCCATAATTTATCCCTAATTTTTGTGGTTCTCAAATATAGTGACTTCAGCTGTGTCCAAAGACTCCTTTGAATCACATCGGACTGTATCAATGCTCTGATAATCCCACATAAGGCAATCTCTCAGCATAAAATGCCTGTTTAAAATGCAAATACATCACCTTGAAAATGTAATATATTAATTCACTACCAGTTATTAATACTTCAACACAAATAACTGTATTATTCAGTCACTGAGTAAGCATTGCTTCAGGGAATGTCGTATAGGGCAGGTGTGTTCATTTTCCCTCTTTTTAGATTATAATTTATTATAAAAAATAATACAGCACCAATAACTGAAAATAAGGACTAAATTATACAACTTCATGGTTCTACTGCATTAACATATTTATTATTTCATCTAGGATTCCATTTAGCTCCTACTCAAATCCAGAATCAGCTTCAATTCAAATGGGTCCTCTTTTTTCCTAAATAATACCATTTTTAAAGTGCTTACTCTATGTCAGGCACTTTTCCAGAAACAGTTAAAGCAATTAAGTCTCCTCTTAACAACTCATGAAGTAAGCACTGATTTTATCCTCCTTTCACACATGAGAGAGACTGTTACTGTTATTGCACAGAGACAGTAGGTCACTTGCCAAAGTCAGTAAGCAATTGACTTAAGCCCTGGCAACTGGCTCTAGCATCCATGCTTCTAAGCCCTGTGCCAAAAGCTTCATTTACTAGTAAGAAAATAACAGCATCATGAGTTAATGAACTTATCTAGATTTCCATAAATAATATATAACAGAATTGAGGTTAAGGAATCTGCACCAAGTCTGGAACCTACCCTCTTCACTGAACTTACAGAAAATAGACACTTAACATATTCATAATCACAGCCTCTAATTGAGGTAAATATTATTCCTTTGATTATTATTTTATATTATAGGCTTTCCAAGCATTATTTAAGAGGCCCTGGAGTCATTCTCAGTGATACTTAGCTAACTACACCAGATGGTTTAATGCTTGTGCCCACGGGATAGAAGGCCTCCCAGGGTTAAACTTAGTGATGCCAGGAGAGAAGGCAATGAGGTATTATAGATCAACTATGTTACTTACCCTTTTGGATATTGTTCCAACCCCTAAGTTGGTATTATTAAGCCTATTTTATATTGTTGAGGTTGAATAAGTCTCACATATTTACCCAAATAATTTCTTTTCTTTTCTTTCCTTTTCTATTTGTTGTTGTTGTTGTTTTGGGGCCACACCCAGTAGCACTCAGGGTTTACTCTGGTTCTGCTACTGGCAGGCTAAAGGGACCATATGGGATGCTGGAGATCAAACCCAGGTCTGTTTTGGGTTGTTCGCATGCAAGACAAATTCCCTACCACTATGCTATCACTCCAGCCCCATATCCAAATGAAAATTTTAAATGACAAACATAGGTCAAAAATTTTAGCCATATGACTTTAAGTCAGTATTGTTTATGTTATTTTCTACTGTCTCTGTTGATATTTAAAATTTTCAATACAGTTTAAATAAAACCTACATTCTTCTTATCTACCTTATTCATTTAATGTAATTCAAGAACACTTTCCCTTGTTACTAGGTAGTTTTTATAATTATCTATAGTATAGTCAGCCCTGAGGTGATAAATCTTAATGTACTTAAAAACTCTGGCTGAATTTTTTGTTTTCTTTTATGTTTTTCTGCCTGTATAATGTCACAATAAAGACATCTGTGCAATATAATTTTTCTTTTAGAATCTTTCTTCAGGAATGGTTATAAACATCATCTCTCAGTTTGTTTGATTTTCTAACAATGATTCACAACCTGATGCAGAAAGCAGAATTCATTTCCTTGCAAATGGCAATAGTAACAGACATGCCGCCAACAGCCTCCATGTGTGAGCTGCCTAAAGAGACTAGAATTTTTTAATTCTGTGACTGTTTCAGAGGCTTTCAGCAAATTGAGCTGTGCCACCCACATGCTAGAAGAATGCCCATTAGCAGGATCATGGTCTTCTGCCTTCTGGAGGCAACCTTTTTATGATTTCTATGTACAGGACCCAAATCTAAATTTCAGAAAAAGGTTGTCAAGTTTGGACTTTAGAATAATTTTATATTTCTGGGAACAAAGAATTGGAGGGGTGTGTGTGTGTGTGTGTGTGTGTGTGTATGTGTGTGTGTGTGTGTGTTGTGCTTAGTTGTTGCTATTTTTCAAATTTGTCCAAACCCTGAACATCTGTCCTAACTCTGCCTACTCAATTGGGTTACAGAACACAATGCCTAGTAATTAGCTGGACCTCTTTCTTAGAACTGCCACCAAGTCAAAGTAAATTCTTGTAATTCAAGCTTCATCTATTCTCTAAAATATCAATCCTTTGAAACAAAATCCATGTCTTTACAGAATCTCAGTGTGGGATCTCTATCCAGCTGATGCTCAGTATGAATCTATGTCTTCATGTGGTGGGCAGGGGCTGTGCCTTATGTTTTATAGTTTGTTAAATCAAACAAGCACTTTCCCTAAAGTGAAGGATTAATGATTAAGAAATGTGTTGGTGCACTTTGGATTGCATTAATGGAGTAATCTATATATGCTAATTATTAGTCCAAGGCATTTTTACCAAATGAGACACTGAGTTTTAAAAAATAAAAGTCACCTTGAAAAAATGATGGTAGCATATTCTTCAGAGAGTTCTCTGCCTTCTTTTTTCAGAGAGAAAGAAAAAGAAGAATTTTTACCAGAAATTAGCTTAAGGGGACAGAGCAAAAATTTGCAGTTCAAACCCAAGCAGCAGGAGTTCCCCACCACCACCACCACCACCACCACCATTGCTATATTTGGTGATCTCTGTAATACTATGTATTACATGTTCAGGTTGAGCAAGGTCATCCCTGCAGTGCCTATCTAAGGATTAACTGCACTAGCCCTTCATGAAAAATTGAAGAGGGCCCTAAAAATAATGATTTTAATGAATCACACTATATAAATAGATTTGAAGAAAGTATTTTGCCATACTTTATTATTATAAATTAGTCTTGGGGCTATTTTTCTTGAGACAGCGTGACAGAAAATGTCTTCTTTCAAAATAAATTATTGAGCTTAAAATCTTGGAGTTACAGTATTGATGCCCAGATAGAGGTAAATAGTCACCTATCTCTGTCACCACCAGCAGCTTTCCATTCCATGCGCCATACAAAGCAGGAGCTGTGTTCTTGAGAAAAACCTATGTCTTGAGGCTATTTATGATACTGCCACTTTGAACATTTTCAATATTTAATTACAAAACTTAAATGTGTTTATCTTACAGTTGCAGTTTATGTAGAGCTGAATATGAATTAAAACCAGCTGTATTATGAGAAATAGAAATATACTGTGGAAACCTCTAAATATATATAAAAAATTAATACATTAATGTTTAGAGTCATGAACAAAAAATGAGTTCTTACTAGTAAATATCATTGTCAAAGAAATTTTTAAATCTCATAATTTTTATAATTTCAGGAGCAAAATTGATGAGATTAATGAGTACTTGTGTTAAGAACTAAATTCCAAATTAGTGGTGGGGGGGTGTTTTGTTTTGTTTTGTTTGGGGACCATACCTGATAGTACTCAGTGGTCTTCTGGTGGCTCAGAAGGTCATAAGGTGCCCTGGATCAAATCTGGGCATCCTTCATGCAAAGTATCAGCCCATTAGGCTCTCTAAGGCCCTGCTTTTAGTACAAGGAAGAGGCCTTATTAAAAGAGGCCTTACTTGGGACAAAAAAAAATTTCTAGAAGCCCAGCTAATTATTAAAAAGTTTTGCTGAGGGGCCGGTGAGGTGGCGCTAGAGGTAAGGTGTTTGCCTTGCAAGCGCTAGCCAAGGAAGGACCGCGGTTCGATCCCCTGGAGTCCTATATGGTCCCCCCAAGCCATAGGCGATTTCTGAGCGCTTAGCCAGGAGTAACTCTCCTGAGCATCAAACGGGTGTGGCCCGAAAAACCAAACAAACAAACAAAAAGTTCTGCTGAACACTTTAGATATTCTGATTGTATGCTAAGTAAGGAAAAGCTATTTATGACTTTTCTGAGAATTGGGAAGAACACCAGTCTTTTAGTCCTTTTTTCAAATTCTACTTTATAGAAAATGAAAGAAAAGAATTCATTGTACAAATTTAAAAGATCACTTGTGGTTTGTATTTGAAATAAAATTTTTTGGCCATTTTCAGTTCTTTTCCATCTTTACTAGAATTAGAAGTATTGGGTTGAATTCTCTATGATAAATTCACACAGAACTAGACTAGTTCCTCGAGGACAGAATATAATGGTTTTCAAACTGCTGAGAGGAAGTGAGGAGATCTGCAAAATCACAACACCAATTACAACTGCTACAGGAGAGGAAGACCCAGGATTTCGTCTTGTTATCTGCTTGCCATTAGGGTGGCAACATTTTTGTTTACTTTAGATTTAACCCTACTATTTAAATGTTTTTCCTTGGAATAGAGGGAATAAGTTTTCGAACTATTGCCAGCGTGAATATTTTATACAGCAGGCCCAATAAGTCATTTTACATATTTACTTTTTTTGGCATTCTAGGCAGAAAAAAGTTTAGGACAGACCTTACTGGCAACTTAAAGCATTCCACAAACTTGAAGAGGTTGCTTGATAGAAACATAAAGAATTAACTTGGATATTTAAGTAATTTAATTAGCAGGATAAGAAACAAAAAGAAGGGGACTAGTAAAGCTAATCAAGTAGCAGGGAAAGAAAAAAAATTAAATTTAAAAATTTAAATAAAAGAAAAATTGTCAAAACTAAGAGAGAAGACTGCAATATTTTTTCTGTGTCTCATAACTTTTTTATATTAATATCTTTATTTAAACACCTTGACTACAAAAGTGATTGTAGTTGGATTTCAGTCATGTAAAGAACACCCCCCTTCACCAGTGCAACATTCCCATCACCAATGTCCCAAATCTCCCTCCTACCTACCCCATCCCCTGTACTCTAGACAGGCTTTCCATTTCTCTCACTCATTTACATTGTTATGATAGTTCCCAGTGTAGTTCTTTCTCTAACTGCACTCACCACTCTTTGCGGTGAGCTTCATGTCGTGAGCTGGACCTTCTAGCCCTCCTCTCTTTGTCTCTGAGGATTATTGCAACAACAAAAAATGTCTTTTATTTTTCTTAAAACCCATAGATGAGTGAGACTATTCTGCATCTATCTATCTCCCTCTGACTTATTTCACTCAGCATAATAGATTCCATGTACATCCATTATAGGAAAATTTCATGACTTCATCTCTCCTAACCACTGCATAATATTCCATTGTGTGCATGTACCACAGTTTCTTTAGCCATTCATATGTTGAAGTCATCTTAGTGTTTCCAGAGTCTGGCTATTGTAAATAGCACAGCAATGAATAAAGGTGTGAGGAAGGGATTTTGTATTGTGTTTTTGTGTTCCTATGGTATATCGGTAGGAGCTGTATAATTAGATCGTATGGGAGCTTAATTTTCAGGCTTTGGAGGAATCTCCATATCGCTAGGAAATTAAATCTTATATATTTATTTAAGCTTTTTTTAGATATTTGAGTAGGAGATGAAAAATTTTTGAACATTGGTCCCCCCTCCCTCCGTACTCCAGGGGGGAGGTGCATGGGGAGGAGGGCAGGCAGACATCTGGCTTCCGGTTTCCTCTTTGATTCTGGAGACCAGCTCTTGCCAGGTATGGGGTTTGGGGAGGACCCATACCAGAGCCTTTCCCCCTAACCTGGGGAGTGCTGGGAGGCTTGGCAGGCCTCCAGCTGTCCTTGTCTTTTTCCCCTGACTCCAGGCCTTCCCTGGGTGCCAGCTCCGATGGCCAAAAGTGGGTTCAGGTGGACTCTTAGTGTCCTCAGGTTCTCCCCTCCCTCTGTACTCCAGGGGGGAGGTGCATGGGGAGGAGGGTGGGCAGACATCTGGCTTCCGGTTTCCTCTTTGATTCTGGTGACCAGTTCTTGCCAGGTATAGGGTTTGGGGAAGCCCCATACCAGAGCTTTTCTCCCTAGCCTGTAGAGTGCTGGGAGGCTTGGCAGGCCCCCAGCTGTCCTTGTCTTTTTCCCCTGACTCCAGGCCTTCCCTGGGTACCATCTCAGATGGCCAGAAGTGGGTTCAAGTGGACTATTAGTGGTCCTCAGGTCCCCCCCTCCCTCCAAACTCCAGTGGGGAGGTGCATGGGGTGGAGGCAGGCCGACATCTGGCTTCCGATTCTGGAGACCAGCCCTTGCCAGGTATAGGTTTTTTCTCCCCTGGACTTCAGTCTTTCCCTGGACACCGGTCTAGGTGGACTCTATAGGGGTCAACAGGCTTTCCCCCTATCTCTCCCTACACTAATGGGAATGCACTCTGGGAGGAGGGCAGGCTGTTCTAGCACTGGTTTATATTGGGACAGTCAGTGGAAATTTTTTCTCTTTTTTTTTCATATTGATGTTATTGTGTGCATATATTCTATATATCCATAATATCCATCTTGTATTGGGATCTTGATACTGCCCTACGAAGCTCATTTCTAATATTTTACTGCCTCAGTCCCAAACCTTACTTCCACCGATCCTCCATGTAGGTGCAGCTAATGACATGAAGCTCACCACATAGAATGATAAGTGCAGTTAGAGAAATAACTACACTGAAAACTATCATAACAATGTGAATGAATGAGAGAAAAAGAAAGCCTGTCTCGAGTACAAGTGTGGGTGGGGTGGGGAGTAGATAGATCTGGGAAATTGGTGATGGGAATCCTGCACTGGTGAAGGGGGGTGTTCTTTACATGACTGTAATCATACAAGTACAATTATATTTGTAATCACGGTGTTTAAATAAAGATAATTAAAAAAATTTTTTGAACATTGATTTTTGGTTTGTGACAGTAACATTTTTCACAAATCTTTTTCAATTGGGATTATAAACTAAAAATGAAAAGAGACTACCTCAGGAAATAAGACTCAAAGGAATGCAGAATGCCAATGAATTGTGAGGCTTCCCCAGGAAATAGTTTTTCTGGATAAAAGTCAGGTTAACGTTTATCACCACTATTCAACGAATATTTCTTAAGGCTTTATTATGTGATGTTTAGGATCAGTGATATATTAAGGATTGCTTTATTGTCGCTATTAGAGATGGGAAAGTTATATAGTTTGTGTCATTTTGTAGGGAATTGAACCTAAGGTTACACTTGGCAATACTATCTGTTCTCAGGGATCATTGCTGGTGGTGCTGGAGGACCATATGCCATACTCCGGAAACAACCAAGATGTCCTTCAACAAATGAATGGCCAAAAAACTGTGGTACATGTACACAATGGAATATTATGCAGCCACCAGGAGAGATGAAGTCATGACATTTTCCTATACATGGATGTACATGGAATCTATTATGCTGAGTGCAATAAGTCAGAGGAAGAGAGATAGATGCAGAATACTCTCACTCATCTATGGGGTTTAAGAAAATTAAAAGATATTTTGGCAATAATTCTCAGAGACAGAAGAGAGAAGGGCTGAGGGGGCCAGCTCAAGACATGAAGCTCACCACAAGGAGTGATGAGTGCAGTTGGAGAAATAACTACATTGAGAACTGTCATAACAATGTGAATAAATGAGGGAAGTGGAAAGCCCGTCTAGAGTACCAGCAGGGGTGGGGTATGGAGGAGGGAGATTTGGGACATTGGTGATGGGAATGTTGCACTGGTGAAGGGGGATGTTTTTTACATGACTGCAGCCCAACTATAATCACATTTGTAGTCAAGGTGTTTAAATAAAGATATTAATAAAAAAGAAAAGAAAAGAGCAAACCAGAGTTAGGTGAATGCAAGGGAAGTATCTTACCCCTATACTATCTATCTGGCTCCTGTATTTGGTTACTGTACTTGGTAAATTTATTTATTCGCTATTCCTATCCCACCATGTCTGAGTTCCTTTATTTTATTTTATTTATTTTATTTTATTTTATTTTTTGGTTTTTGGGTCACACCTGGCAGTGCTCAGGGGTTACTCCTAGCTCTACCCTCAGAAAATGTTCTTGGCAGGCTCGAGGACCACATGGGATGCCGGGATTCAAACCACCGTCCTTCTGTATGCAAAGCAAATGCCCTACCTTCATGCTATCTGTTCAGCCCCACCATGTCTGAGTTCCTATAGTACTTTAGTTAATATTTATCACATACCTTTTTAAAGTTAAAATAGTTTTGCATATATTAAGCCCCTGTGCTAGCTATAAACATTTTATGTCATGCTCTCAGGCCCTTCCTTTGTTGCCTTCTGCAGAGGGGGCTCAAGATAGGATTGGTGAATTAAATTTTAGAAGCATAAATGTAGATATTACTTATATTTTCATAAAATACAGCTTCAATTATAATTGTAGAGCAGGCAAAGGGTGCACTTTAGTCTAATTGCTATTATACTAAGTCTTCCTTAGAGTTAAGCCACCTCTTTCCTCATAAAGCTCATTTATTACCAGATACTTAACAGGTGAAAAAATATAGGAAATATTAATTCTGTTTTTAATAGGGAATAGCTGAGTATCTAAAGTAGTATTTTATACTAAACACCATTTGTTTTATGGTAGAGAAAATCAGGTCAAAATTCAGTTCTCAAACTTTACATCTTACTATTTTTTCTATAATTTCCACTATTAATCAAGGAATTTATGACAACTATCTTCTATTTTGGCCATTAATGACTACACAGGATGAGAAAATCTTGCACTGCTATTCACAAATCAGAAATTTCTTAGTAAGTATCTCTTTGAACAATCACCTTTAAGATTACTTGAGAATTAATGACCTGTTTAGACATAAGATTTTTGACATACATATACATGTGCCAGATGTTGAAAAATCAAAACCACCTATTCATTTATTCATTCTACACATATTTTAGAATATTTAAAGTATTTGCCATGTTCAAACACCAGAGAAAATATTCATGAAATTTCTAAAGTAGTGATAAGATACAAGATATGCAAGCAAACTGCACTGTTGAATAACTATCATTAAATATGAACCCAATGAAAGAATCAAATGCAGCACTATATATAGCAAACAGTTTATTTAGAAAGAGTGATTAGTCTTTATTTCACCCATAGAATATGATAATTAAGATGAAAAAGTGATGTGAAATTATAAGAGAAATAACATTCCATGAAGACTTAACAAAGTACAAATATTCTAAATATTACAAAGTCTTGGAAAGTAAAGTTATGGCCAGACATAGTGAATAATATACAGTTCTGGAAATAATAATACATCATACTAGACTATATGGTACAATATATAGTTTGGATTTAATTCAAGATATAAGAAAACCCATTATATGTGATATTTTATAAGATATATAAGATATAATTGTATCAAATATATGATATCTTACATAAAATATTTTAAAGCATGAAGAAGCAAAAGCTATTTTTTTTAATTTTTAGATATTATAGGAAGAGGAGATTTTATGGAGAGTACCAGTTAAGGGAGTAAGAAAACCCAGGTGACTATTACAGTACTTCCAACGGCCTCTCTAAATTATATGGTATTAATTAGAGTGTCAGAAATGAATGTAGAAAGTGGTAACTTATAAGGAGGTATAATTTGTGGGAAATATGAAAGATTTATTAGTAGGTTAGAATTGAAATAAGGAATGTAAATTCTGAGTTAAACAACTGGATAGAAAGGATATACCATTTATTAAAATTAAAAAAAAAGTCTTGTATTACCGGTGAGTGACAGCAAAAACAGCTCTCAAGGTAGGCTTGTCTCTGCCCACAGGATGGGGACTAATTCCTGCCTGTGTTTGGGCTAAAGGGGACTCTGTAAAAAGCATACCTGTGACTGCTTCCTGATTCCTAGTGAGCGAAAACCAAAGAAGTCCCCAGCAGGGGGGAGGGGGAGGCGCTCAACAGCCATGCACTTCCTATAGAAAATGAATCTCATCGCAAAAAGAGTAAGAACCACACTTCAAGTGTGGCAATGAAGAAAAAAACATAGGAAAACAGCATGCATAAAAAATGAAGATGGCAGTGCTGAAGACCCAAAAAATACCAACACCTTAATTAACTTCTCAGATAAGGAGTTTAGAATAGAAATATGGAGGAGGTTCATAGAACTCAATGAAAGCATAGATCAATCTGAACAGCCACAAAGATAGAAAACAGAAAACTACAAACTAATATAATGGGACAGAAAAACTCGATAAAGGAATTGAAAAGCTCTATTAAAAGATAGCTGAAGACAGAATTAGTGATCTGGAAGATGAGATTCATAACAACTGCCTAGTGCAAAAGAGATTGAAAAAGAACCTTAAGGCAAATGATCAGACAATGAAGAAAAGTACTCAACTATTGTGAACAGGTGAAAATAGAAGTGTTCAATAAATTCAACAGAAACAGCATAAGAATCAATAGAGTCCCAGAAACCCAGGAAGAAAATCTCAAGTGAATAAAAAGTCAAGGACATCATTACAGAGAAACTCCCAGAGCAAAAGGCTCTCCTGAAGCTCTCCTGAGAAGGCCGGGAAAGGCCTGGCAAAAAACTGTCTCCTGGAGCTGCCCAGGACGAAAGGCCAAGAAAGAGTGAGTGAAAACTGACTACCAGAGGCAGAGAGGTGGCTCTTTTGTCTGTGAATGCTGGAGGGGTCTGCCTCTGCTGTGAATTTGGCAACTGGGAGAGAGTGAGGGGACCTGTTGGCTATGTGTGTTTCTCTTCTATTCTGTCTCCTGAAGCTTTCCTGAGTTAGCCAGAAATGGCCCAGAAAAAACTGTCACCTAAGGCTCCAGAAGATGCTTCATGGCTACGCACTCATTCTAACTAATGAACCCCACCATAACATGCAGGAAAAAATCACATTACAATCTTGACAATGGGGAAACCTAGCAGACAACACCATGTACAGAGAATGAAGATGATAATTGTGATGACCAAAAAAAATACCAACCATCTGATTAATCTCTCAGATAAGGAGTTTATAATAGAAATATGGAGGATCTTCATGGAAATAAAGAAAACATAGGTCTAGCTCAACAGAACACAAAGACATAAATCAGAAAACTCAAACTAAAATAACAGATCTAAAAACCACAGTAGCTGAACTGAAAACCTCAATAGAGAGCCTCTCCAACCGGGCAACAGTAGCTGAGGACAGAATCAGTGAACTGAAAGATTAAATGCAGAACAACTTCATACAGCATAAGAGATTTGAAAAGAAACTTAAGGCAAACAATCAGACAATGGAAAAAGTACTCAAGGAATGTGAACAGATAAAATTAGAAGTCTGTAATAAATTCAACAGAAAAAAAACATAAGAATTATTGGAGTCCTAGGGGCCCAGAAAGGAGATTCTCAGGAAGAATCAGCAGTCAAAGACATAATCACAGAGAAATGCCCAGAGCTAAAGACTGAATGCAATAAAAGCCTGCATGCCCGAAGAGCACCAGCTAAAAGAGACCCAAAGAAAAGCACCCCAAGACACATCCTAGTCACACTGATGAATCCCACAGATAGAGATAGAATACTGGAAGCAGCAAGATCAAAAAGGGAAATTACATTCAAAGGAGAATCCTTAAGATCTACAGCAGATATGTCACAAGAAATTCTCAAAGCTAGAAGACAGTGGTGGGATATTGTGACAAGACGAATGAAATGGATGCTTTACCTAGAATACTGCACCCCGCCTAACTCACATTCAGGTTTGAAGGAAGGATACATAGATTCATGAATAAGCCACAGCTCAGAAACTTTACAGATGCAAAACCAGCCTTAATGCACCAGTTAAGAGACACAGAGTGGCAAAATGGAACAAAAAGATGAATACAAACTTCTGCTGCCTACAAGAAACACACCTGAATAGTCAGAACAAACATAGACTCAAAATCAAAGGCTGGAGAAAAATCATCCAAGCAAACAACACCCTTAAAAAACTGAGTGGCCATATTAATAATAGACGACACAACATTAGACTCAGAAAAGTTGTAAGGGACAAACATGGACACTTCGTACAAATCAAGGAATATGTGCAACAGGAAAAAATCACACTACTAAACATATTCACACACAATGGGAGACCAGCAAAATATTTAATACAATTATTGACAAATTTGAAAGAGGATATCAATAATAACACAATAATTGTGGGACAACTCAAAGTGGCCCTGCCAACACTAGATAGGTCAACCAGACTGAAACCCTGAAAAGATAAATGGAAAAAAGAGGTCTGGTATATATATATATATGACACTTATGACACTCCCCTCCAGAAACCTGGATAGACATTCTTCTCCAATATACATGTGTCATTCTCCAGGATAGACAACATGCTAGCACATAAAATGTACCTCCATAAGATCCAGGACATAGAAATTCTACAGGCTACCTTCGCTGACCATAAGACTCTGAAATTAGATCTGAACTGCAAAGGGACACAGAAGAAAAACTTTGTAACACCTGGAAATTAAACAGCCATCTACTGAACAACCAGTGGGTCTGAGATGAAATCAAAGAGAAAATCATAATTTCCTGGAAACAAATGACAATGAAGACACAAACTATCAGAATCTATGAACACAGCAAAAGCAGTACTGAGAGAAAAATTTATAGCTTTGCAAGCACACATTAGGAAGGAAAAAGGAGCATACCTAAATAACTTAATGTAGCAGCTTATAAAATGGGAAATGATCAACAAAAGGAACCAAAAATAGGGAGACAGAAGGAAATAACAAAGCTTAGAGCAGAAATCAATGAAGTGGAAACCCAAAAAACAATCCGAAAGATCAACAAAAGCAGAAGAGACCATTGTCAAAACTCACAAAAAGAGAGAAACTTGATAACCCATATTAGAAATAAAAAGGGTGAGATCATTATAGATATTGCAGAGGTTCAACGAATAATCAGAGACTACTTTGAGAAACTCTATGCCAGGAAACATGAGAACATAAATTCTTGGACTCTTAAAACCTTCCACGGTTGAATAAGGAGGATGTAGCATATCTAAGCACCCCCATCACTATTGAGGAAATTAAAACAGTAATCAAATGTCTGCCCAAAAATGAAAGCCCAGGCCCAGATGGATTCACTAATGAATTCTTTCAAACCTTTCAAGAGAAACTACTACCAATCCTGGCCAGACTCTTTCATGAAATTGAATAAACATAAATAAATAAATCATAAATAAAAATAAATAAAAAATAAATTATGAAGCCAATACTACCTTCATACCAAAACCAGACAGAGATGCTGCCAAAAGAGAAAACTACAGGCCAATATTCCTGATGAACCCAGATGCAAAGATCCTCAACAAAATCCTGGAAAATAAGATCCAATGCCTCATCAAGAAGGTCATTCACTACGATCAAGTAGGTTTTATCCCAGGAATGCAAAGATGGTTTAACATCCATAAATCTATCAACGTAATACAATATATCAAGAAGAAGAAAAATAAAAATCACATTACCATATCAATAGATGCAGAGAAAGCATTTGATAAGGTCCAATACCCATTCTTGAACAATACTCTGAGCAAGATGGGAATGAAAGAAACTTTGTTCACTATATTTAAGATCATCTACTACAAACCATTGGCAAATATTATCCTCAATAGGAGAAAAACTAAAAAGCCTTTCCTCTAAATTCTGGTACAAGACAGGTCTGTCCTCTCTCACGACACCTATTTAACATAGTACTGGAAGTCCTTGTTATAGCAATTAGGCAAGAAAAAGATACCTAGGGAATCCAGATAGGAAAGGAAAAAGTCAAGCTCTCACTTTTTGCAGATGACATGGATTAAATTAAATTAAATTCAAATGGATTAAAGACCTTGATATCAGACCCTAAACCATAAAATATATACAACAACACATAGGTAAAACATTCCATGAAATTGAGACTAAAGGCATCTTCAAAGAGGAAAAGCACTCCCCAAACAAGTGGAAGCAGAGATAAACAGATGGGAATATATTAAGCTGAGAAGCTTCTGCAGCTCAAAGGAAATAGTGCCTAGGGTACAAGAGAGAAATTATTTACCCAATAATCAATGGGGCTAATATCAAAAATATAAAAGATACTGACAGAACTTTACAAGAAAAACTTCTAATCCCATCAAAAAATGGGGAGAAGTAATGAACACTTTGTCAAGAAAGAAATACAAATGTCCAAAAGGCACATGAAAAAATGCTCCACATTACAAATCATCAGGGTGATACAAATCAAAAAACTTTGAGGTACTATCTCACATCACAGAGATTGGTGCACATCACAAGGAATGAGAACAAGCAGTGCTGGCAGTGATGTGGAAAGAAAGGAACTCTTATTCACTGTTGGTGGGAATGCTGTCTAGTCCAACCTTTATCAAAAACGTTATAGAGATTCATCAAAAAAACTGGAAATTGAGCTAACATATAATCCACTCCTAGGGAAATACCCTAGAAACATAAAAATACAATTAAAAAATCCCTTTCTCACATCTATATTCATTGCTGCATTATTTACCATAGCAAGACTCTGGAAACAACCAAGATGCCCTTCAACAGAGGAATGGCTAAAGAAACCTGATATATATATATATATATATACACAATGGAATATTATGCAGCTGTCAGGAGAGATAAAGTTATTAAATTGTCCTATACATGGATGTACATTAAATCTATTATGCTAATTGAAATAATTCAGGTGGAGAGAGATAGACAGGGAATGGTTTCACTCATCTATGGGTTTAAATAAAGTACAGACATTATTGAAATAAACCAAGTGGCAATAGAGTTAAGGGCCAGAGGACTGGCTCATAATATGCAGCTCACCACAAAGAGTGGTAAATGCTGATATGGAAATAACTACACTAACAACTAGCATGACAATGTTAATGAATGAGAGAAGTAGAATGCCTGTACCGAATACAGGCAGGGGAAGGGAAAAGGGAGATTGAGGGCATTGGTGGTTGGAATGTTGCACTAGTGAATTGGGGGTGTTCTGTTTATGACTTAAACACAAATACAATCAAGTTTGTAATTATGATGTTTAAATAAAAATTTTAATTAAAAAAAAGATTTACTGCAGACTTGTCACAAGAAACCTTCAAGGCCATAAGGGAGAGATGATATGTGACAAAACACAACTAAAATAAATGCTTTTCCTAGAATTCACACCCAGCTATACTCACTTTCAGGTTTAAAGGAAGTATACATTGTGTACACATGGCATCACAGATAAACAACAGCTCAGAAACTTTACAGACTCAAAACTAGCCCTAAAATAAAGTTGAAAGGACTACTTTAAGTAATAAAAACAAACAAACACACCAAACTTCTACATAAAAAAGACACTAAATCCCATGGCAGTTATCTCTCTCAATGTCAATGGACTAAATGTACCTGTTAAGAGGCACAGAATGTCAAAATGAATCAAAAAGTTGAATCCAACGTTTTGCTGCCTACACAAAACACAACTGATTAATCAAAACAAACATAGACTCAAAATCAAAGGCTGGAGGAAAATACTTCAAGCAAACAACACACTTAAAAAAGCTGGAGTGTCCATATCAGTATCAAATGAAACAAATTTTAGACTCAAAAAGTTATAAGGGACAAAGATGGTCATTTTGTACTAATCAAAGTTTATGAACAACAAGAAGAAATCACACTCCTAGACATATATGCATTCAATGATGGACCTGCAAAATATTTAATACAACTGTTGACAAACCAGAAAGAAGATATCAATAGCAAAACAATAATAGTGGGAGATCTCAACACTGTTCTGACTCCTCGTGATAGGTCAACCAGGTTGAAATCCAAGAGGAATGTTAGCTCTGAATAGAGAAATAGAAGAAAGTGGACTAGTATATATATATATGGCACTCCATCCCCAGACTGTATGCACATTCTTCTCCAACAAAAATGAGTCATTCTCCACATGCTGGCCTCTTAAAACATATTCCCATAAAGTGGAGAGGATAGAATGTGAACAAACTATCTTCACTGACCATAAGGCACTGATATTAGATGTGAACTCAAAGAAACACCAAAGAAAAACTTTAACACCTGGAAACTAAACAGGTCACTAATGAACAACCAGTGGGTCAGAGAAGAAGTCACAAAAGAAATCAAAACATTCCTGGAAACAAATGACAATGAAGACACAATTGTAAGAATTTATGGGACACAACAAAAGCAGTCCTAAGAGGAAAATTTAAAGCCTTGCAAGAACAGATCAGAAAGGAATAAGGGGTCTATATAAAAAAGCTTAATGACACAGCTTTTTTTTTTATTTAAACACCTTGATTACATAAATGATTGTGTTTGGGTTTCAGTCATAAAAGGAACACCACCCATCACCAGTGCAACATTCCCATCACCCAAGTCCCAAATCTCCCTCCTCCCCACCCAACCCCCGCCTGTACCCTAAACAGGCTCTACATTTCCCTCATACATTCTCAATATTAGGACAGTTCAAAATGTAGTTATTTCTCTAACTAAACTCATCACTCTTTGTGGTGAGCTTCCTGAGGTGAGCTGGAACTTCCAGCTCTTTTCTCTTTTGTGTCTGAAAATTATTATTACAAGGGTGTCTTTCTTTTTTCTTAAAACCCATAGATGAGTGAGACCATTCTGCGTTTTTTTCTCTCTCTCTCTGACTTATTTCACTCAGCATAATAGATTCCATGTACATCCACGTATAGGAAAATTTCATGACTTCATCTCTCCTGACAGCTGCATAATATTCCATTGTGTATATGTACCACAGTTTCTTTAGCCATTCGTCTGTTGAAGGGCATCTTGCTTGTTTCCAGAGTCTTGCTATGGTAAATAGAGCTGCAATGAATATGGGTGTAAGGAAGGGGTTTTTGTATTGTATTTTTGTGTTCCTAGGGTATATTCCTAGGAGTGGTATAGCTGGATCGTATGGGAGCTCGATTTCCAGTTTTTGGAGGAATCTCCATATCGCTTTCCATAAAGGTTGAACTAGACAGCATTCCCACCAGCAGTGGATAAGAGTTCCTTTCTCTCCACATCCCCGCCAACACTGTTGATTCTCATTCTTTGTGATGTGTGCCATTCTCTGTGGTGTGAGGTGGTATCTCATCGTTGTTTTGATTTGCATCTCCCTGATGATTAGTGATGTGGAACATTTTTTCATGTGTCTTTTGGCCATGTGTATTTCTTCTTTGTCAAAGTGTCTGTTCATTTCTTCTCCCCATTTTTTGATGGGGTTAGATGTTTTTTTCTTGTAAAGTTCTGTCAGTGCCTTGTATATTTTGGAGATTAGCCCCTTATCTGATGGGTATTGGGTGAATAGTTTCTCCCACTCAGTGGGTGGCTCTTGTATCCTGGGCACTATTTCCTTTGAGGTGCAGAAGCTTCTCAGCTTAATATATTCCCATCTGTTAATCTCTGCTTTCACTTGCTTGGAGAGTGCAGTTTCCTCCTTGAAGATGCCTGTAATGTCCTGGAGTGTTTTGCCTATGTGCTGTTCTATATATCTTATGGTTTTGGGGCTGATATCGAGGTCTTTAATCCATTTGGATTTTACCTTTGTACATGATGTTAGCTGGGGGTCTAAGTTTAATTTTTTGCAAGTGGCTATCCAATTGTGCCAACACCACTTGTTGAAGAGGCTTTCCCTGCTGCATTTAGGATTTCCTGCTCCTTTATCAAAAATTAGATGGTTGTATCTCTGGGAAACATTTTCTGAGTATTCAAGCCTATTCCACTGATCTGAGGACCTATCCTTATTCCAATACCATGCTGTTTTGATAACTGTTGCTTTGTAGTACAGTTTAAAGTTGGGAAAAGTAATTCCTCCCATATTCTTTTTCCCAATGATTGCTTTAGCTATTCAAGGGTGTTTATTGTTCCAAATGAATTTCAAAAGTGTCTGATCCACTTCTTTGAAGAATGTCATGGGTATCTTTAGAGGGATGGCATTAAATCTGTATAATGCCTTGGGGAGTATTGCCATTTTGATGATGTTAATCCTGCCGATCCATGAGCAGGGTATGCGTTTCCATTTCCGTGTGTCCTCTCTTATTTCTTGGAGCAGAGTTTTATAGTTTTCCTTGTATAGGTCCTTCACATATTTAGTCAAGTTGATTCCAAGATATTTGAGTTTGTGTGGCACTATTGTGAATGGGGTTGTTTTCTTAATGTCTATTTCATCCTTATTACTATTGGTGTATAGAAAGGCCATTGATTTTTGTGTGTTAATTTTGTAGCCTGCCACCTTGCTATATGAGTCTATTGTTTCTAGAAGCTTTTTGATAGAGTCTTTAGGGTTTTCTAAGTAGAGTATCATGTCATCTGCAAACAGTGAGAGCTTGACTTCTTCCTTTCCTATCTGGATTCCCTTGATATCCTTTTCTTGCCTAATCGCTATAGCAAGTACTTCCAGTGCTATGTTGAATAGGAGTGGTGAGAGAGGACAGCCTTCTCTTGTGCCAGAATTTAGGGGGAAGGCTTTCAGTTTTTCTCCATTGAGGATAATATTTGCCACTGGCTTGTGGTAGATGGCCTTCACTATATTGAGAAAGGTTCCCTCCATTCCCATCTTGCTGAGAGTTTTGATCAAGAATGGGTGTTGGACCTTATCAAATGCTTTCTCTGCATCTATTGATATGATCATGTGGTTTTTATTTTTCTTGTTATTGATGTTGTGTATTATGTTGATAGATTTACGGATGTTAAACCAGCCTTGCATTCCTGGGATGAAACCTACTTGATCGTAGTGGATGATCTTCTTAACGAGGCATTGAATCCTATTTGCCAGGATTTTGTTGAGGATCTTTGCATCTGCATTCATCAGTGATATTGGTCTGTAATTTTCTTTTTTGGTAGCGTCTCTGTCTGGTTTAGGTATCAAGGTGATGTTGGCTTCATAAAAGCTATTTGGAAGTGTTTCTGTTTGTTCAATTTCATGAAAGAGTCTTGCCAAGATTGGCAGTAGTTCCTCTTGGAAAGTTTGATAGAATTCATTAGTGAATCCATCTGGACCTGGGCTTTTGTTTTTCGGCAGACATTTGATTACTGTTTTAATTTCATCAATGGTGATGGGGGTGTTTAGATATGCTACATCCTCTTCCTTCAACCGTGGAAGATTATAAGAGTCCAAGAATTTATCCATTTCTTCCAGGTTCTCATTTTTAGTGGCGTAGAGTTTTTCAAAGTAGTTTCTGATTACCCTTTGAATCTCTGTCATATCAGTAGTGATCTCTCCTTTTTCATTCCTGATACGAGTTATCAAGTTTCTCTCTCTCTCTTTCTTTGTTAGGTTTGCCAGTGGTCTATCAATCTTGTTTATTTTTTCAAAGAACCAACTTCTGCTTTCGTTGATCTTTCGGATTGTTTTTTGAGTTTCCACTTCGTTGATTTCTGCTCTCAGCTTTGTTATTTCCTTCTGTCTTCCTATTCTTGGGTCCTTTTGTTGAGCATTTTCTAGTTCTATTAGCTGTGTCATTAAGCTACTCAGGTAAGCTCCTTTTTCCTTCCTGATGTGTGCTTGCAAAGCTATAAATTTTCCTCTCAGTACTGCTTTTGCTGTGTCCCATAAGTTCTGATAGTTTGTGTCTTTATTGTCATTTGTTTCCAGGAACCTTTTTATTTCCTCCTTGATTTCATCTCGGACCCACTGGTTATTGAGCATGAGGCTGTTTAACTTCCAGGTGTTAAAGTGTTTCTTCTGAGTCCCTTTGGAGTTCACAAATAATTTCAGAGCCTTGTGGTCAGCGAAGGTAGTCTGCAAAATTTCTATCCTCTTGATCTTATGGAGGTATGTTTTATGTGCCAGCATGTAGTCTATCCTGGAGAGTGTCCCATGTACATTGGAGAAGAATGTGTATCCAGGTTTCTGGGGATGGAGTGTCCTATATATATCCACTAGGCCTCTTTCTTCCATTTCTCTCCTCAGGTCTAGTATATTCTTGTTGGGTTTCAGTTAATGACACAGCTTTTAAAACTAAAAAATTATCAAGAAAAGGAAGCAAAAGGGTAGGCAGAAATAAATAAAAAGCTTAAAGCAGAAATCAATGAAGTAGAAACCCAGAAAACAATCCTAAAGATCAACAAAAGAAAAGTTGGTTCTTTGAAAAAAATAAACAAGATTTATAAACTACTAGAAAAACTCAAAGGAAACACAGAGAGAGAAAAATCAAATAAACTGGATTAGGAATTAAAAGGGGGAGATCACCACAATTACTCAAGAGATTCAAAGGGTAATCAGAGACTCCTTTGGGAAACCCTATGCCATGAAACATGAAAACCTGGAAGAAATGGATAAATTCTTGAACTCTGATAATCTTCCACAGTTAAACCAGGGTAATCACTACTGAGGAAATTAAAATTGTCATCAGTCAAGAGTCTTTCCAAAAACAAAAGCCCAGACTCTGAAGGAGTCATTAAAGAATTCTATCAAACTTTTCAAGAAAAACTTCTACCAATCCTCTTCAGGCTCTTTCATGAATTAAAGAATCAGGAACACTCCCAAATCATATTTAGAAAGCAAACATCACCTTGATACCAAAACCAGATAGAGATTCTGAAAAAATAAAAAGAAAACAGACCAATATCTCTAATGAACACAGATGCAAAGATCCTCAACAAAATTATGGCAAATAGGATATAATGCCTCATTAAAAATGTCATACACCACGAACATGTAGCATTTATTCCAGGAATGCAAGAATGATTTGACATACATAAATTAATCAACATAAAAATCATATCAAATTAAGGAAAAAGAAAAAACACATGGTCATATCAATAGATGAAAAGTAAGCATTTGATAAGGCCCAACTCTCATCCTTATTTAAAAAAAAAACTCCCATCAAGATGGGAATAAACGGAACTTTTCTCAGTATAGTCAAGGCCATCTACCACAAGCCAATGGCAAATATCATTTTCAATGGAGATGAACTAAAAGCATTTCCTCTAAAATCTGGTACAAGACGAGGCTAACCTTTCTCACCACTCCTATTCAACATATTGCTAGAAGTAGGATTAGGGCATCCAGATAGGGCAGAAAATAATCAGACTCTCACTGTTTGTAGATGACATGATACTATATTTAGAAAACCCTAGAGACTGCCAAAAAGCAGAATGTCAGTCTACAAAATTAACATGAAAAAGTCAATTGCTTTCTTATATACCAATAATGATAGAGAATAAATGGACATCAAAAAAAGAAAAAAAAAACAATCACGTTCACATTAGTGCCCCACAAACTCAAATATCTTGGAGTCAACTTAACTAAAGATGTGAAGGACTTATAAAAATAAAACTACGGGCCCAGAGAGATAGCACAGCGGCGTTTGCCTTGCAAGCAGCCGATCCAGGACCAAAGGTGGTTGGTTCAAATCCCGGTGTCCCATATGGTCCCCCGTGCCTGCCAGGAGCTATTTCTGAGCAGACAGCCAGGAGTAACCCCTGAGCATCGCCGAGTGTGGCCCAAATACCAAAAAAAATAAAAATAAAAATAAAACTACAAAACCCTGCTTCAAAAAATAAAAGAAGACATGCAGAAATGGAGACACATACACTTCTCATGGATTGGCAGGATTAACATCATTAAAATGGCAATACTTCTCAAGGCATTATACATATTTAATGCAAAACCTACAAGAATACCCATAACACTCTTCAAAGAAGTGGATCAAATAATTCTGAAATTTATCTGGAACAATAAACACCCATGAATAACTAGAGGAACCTTTGGGAAATGAAATATGGGAGGCATCACTTCCCCCAACTATAACTTTATTACAAAGCTATAGTCATTAAAACAGCATGGTCTTGGAATAAAGACAGACCCTCAGATCTGTGGAATAGGTATTCAGAGAATGCTTCCCAGATATACAATCAATTAATCTTTGATAAAGGGGCAAGAAATTTAAAATGGAGCAAGGAAAACCTCTTGAATAAGTGGTACTGGGACAACTGGTCAGCCACTTGCAAAAATAAACAAACTCAGATCTCCATGTAACACCCTGCACAAAGGTAAAATTCAAATGGATTAAAGACATTGACATCAGACCTGAAACCATAAGGTATCTAGAATAACACTTAGGTAAGCACTCCATGACATTGAAACTAAAGGTGGTATCTTCAAGGAAGAAACAGCACTCTCCAAACAAGTGGAAGCAGAGATACACAAATGGGACTCTATATTAAACTGAAAAGCTTCTGAACGTCAAAAGAAATAATGCCTGGGATAAAAAAGCCACCCACATAATGGGAGAAACTATTCACCCAATATTCATCAGATAAGGGTCTAATATCTAAGATATACAAGGTATTGACAGAACTGAATTAGAAAAGAAAAACCCCAATGAAAAAATGGAGAGAAGAAATTAACAATTTCTCAAAGAATACAAATGGCCAAAAAACACATGAAAAAATGCTCTCCATAACTAATCATCAGGGAGATGCAAATTAAAACAACAATGAAGTGCCATCTCACACCATAGAGACTGGCACACATCACAAAAACAAGAGCAATCAGTGCTGGTGGGGATGTGAAGAGAAAGGTACCCTTATTCACTGCTGTTATAATGTCATCTAGTTCAGCCCTCATGGAAAACAAAATGGAGATTCCAAAAAACAAAAACAAAAAAACTGGAAATTGAGCTTTCATTCGATACAGCTATACCACTCCTAGGAACATACCCTAGGAAAACAAAAATACAATTAAAAATTTCTTCCTCACACCTGTATTCATTGCAGTACTATTTACAATAGCCAGACTCTGGAAACAACCAAGATGTCCTTCAATAGAGAAATGGCTAAAGAAACTGTGGTTCATATACACAATGGAATGTTATGCAGCTGTCAGGAGATATGAAGTCATGAAATTTTCCTATACGTGGATGTACATGGAATCTATTTTGCTGAGTGAAATAAGTCAGTGGGAGATAGATAGACACAGAATAGTCTCACTCATCTATGGTTTTTAAGAAAAATAAAAGACATTGAAACAATTCCAAGAGATGAGGGCTGAAAAGACCGGCTCAAGATATGAAGCTTACCACAAAATGTGGTGAGTAAAGTTAGAGAATTAACTACACTGAGAACTATGATAACAAAATCAGTGAGTGAGAGATGTAGAAAGTCTGTCTCAAATACAGGCGGGGGGAGGGGATGAAGGAGATGGGGCATTGGTGATGGGAAAGATGGGAAACTGGTGAAGGGGGTTTCTTTTATGACTGAAACCCAACTATGATCATGTTTGTAATCACAGTGTTTAAATAAAGATATTATTATTTTTAAAAAAGTCTTTGAACAAAACAGTATTCATAAGAATGATGCTGAATGTAGGGTTTCTATAAAGTATCTAATTGAAGAGTCAAATAATTCAATACTATTAGAGCTCTAAGAAAAAACTGCATGCCAAAATAAAAGTTATTACTATAAAGTTATATTATGTACTATACATTACTATCATTTAAATGGCATCTATATGTTTTAATTTTCATTTGGGCAGCACTGATGTATAATTAAATATATCTCAAATATACTTGAATTTTTGTTGTGAAATCATGGATTACTTATCTTCAATTTCTTCTCTGGAAATAATTTCAAAGTTTATTTTTGTGTCATGGGAAGGGGTAAATTGAATTTTTCCTAGCACATTGAGCTGAACCAATAGATCATATTTATATCTTCAAAAACATATAAAATCTATTGAATCTTCTTTAGATAGAAAAGATATGGCCTATTACCAAACACCACTGTGCTGAAAGACTGACAGATCAGTTTTGAAGAGAATAATTAGCAATAGAGACTATCAAGAGCAATAGAATAAGAAATAAACTAAAAAAAAATGTTAACAAGGGACAACATTTCAGAGACCACCAAATCAGAGATGCTAGATTTCAAAGTGTAGGGGGAGGGGGACACAGAAAAAAATCAGAGATGCTGAGACATTATGCAAAAAGACAGCATTTTATTAAGCAATGATCATATGTCAGAGTTATCAAGAATAGCTTAGGGGAAAGATTTAAAGCAAAATAATAACTGGAGCAAGCTTGATGAGTGCAAGTAGTTGTCATCATGTTTAGGGAACTCCAGAGAAGGTTTGCATTGGAGGAGTCATTCATTTGATTCTTATATTTACATTGGCTATTTAGATTATTAAACAAATAGTACCTAATTATAGCCATGATTGTCTTTCATAGTAGATGCAGAAAAATTGGCCAATATTCAATCATTATTAAATCAATATCTGTTCTAAAAGGATAACTTTGGTTTGAAAGCATTTGATCTTCAGCCATTTTTGACAGTACTTTAAAGATAGGGATGATTGTTGATACCATTACTGGTGTATATTAACATCATTAGAAGTACATAAGAGAGGCCGATGAGGTGGCACTCGAGGTAAGGTGTCTGCCTTGCAAGTGCTAGCCAAGGAAGGACCGCAGTTTGATCCCCTGGCGTCCCATATGGTTCCCTCAAGCCAGGGGCAATTTCTGAGCTCTTAACCAGGAGTAACCCCTGAGCATCAAACGGGGTGCCCCCCCCAAAAAAAAGTACATAAGATATGTACCTTTTTCATTTAGCTACAAGTCTAAGGTTATGAAGAAAATAGCAACTGCTACGTCTTTTTTTTTTGGGGGGGGGGCCACACCCGGCGGTGCTCAGGAGTTACTCCTGGCTGTCTACTCAGAAACAGCTCCTGGCAGGCACGGGGGACCATATGGGACACCGGGATTCGAACCAACCACCTTAGGTCCTGGATCGGCTGCTTGCAAGGCAAACACCGCTGTGCTATCTCTCCGGGCCCAGCTACGTCTTTGTTTTAAAGATGCCTAAATTGAGACATAATAGCACTTTTGCTTATAATGCAGGATTAGCATGAATGATAGAAAAACTGTCATAGCCTTAAGAAGGATGAAGGTATAGTCTTTATGCTTTACTTAAACAGACAAGTTAGGCAACTAAAATGGCTCTGAAATTTTTTCCAAGTATGTGTCAGAATTATAGAATGTAAATAAAACATACATTATTAAGTCATAGAGGAACAATGTGAAAATTTTAACAAACTTTCCATTTTTTTTTAATAAAAAACTATTCTTTTCCTACAAACTTACACTACTCAAAAGCTGGTTGATAGAGTATTTTCACATTTTCTTCATCCAAATATAAGATCTGTGGAGACTGTCATCTTTTATGAGCTGTTTCAAAAGGAACATAATTAAATTTTATAACAATTAGTAGCCTTACAGTTGTAACAGAAGACATAATTTAAAAGTAACAGTAGTAGGTGTGATTCATTCCTGAGTAGTGTGACAAAAAAATATGAGAAAGGAAACCTTTGTCAAAGCTACCAGTAAAATAGAAAATCATATTATGTCATAAACAAGAGAAGCCATTACAGTTAAACATGATCAATGTCACTTTATTGACAGTCTTTTCTAAAAAGCATCATAAGTTATAGAAATAAAAATTAAAGAACAAGTACAGTCATTTCTCTGGAGTATGCTAATGTGTAAGGTGCCTTAAAATAAGACTATTCTTTTAAAAATATTGTTTTAATTTTTCTCTTCATAAATTATTTTAGTTAAATAAAAAGTGATTTTTTAACCATTCTAATTACTTTTGGTGTGCCTCCCTAAGGACATTTTCCAATGTTGAACAAAATGTAATATATAAAATGTTTGCCCATATCTTTAGAAATGAATGCAATAAATGTGAATTTCTATTAGAGAACTAAGTCATTTGTCTTATTTTTTATATAAGTAATCAGTGACCTACGAACTAGTATCTTTTTTAATTAAGGGTCTTTCCAGTATAAAGTAAAATTCCTATATTAAGTTGAATATGTTATATTATATTTTTATCTTTATTTAGGAAGTTGTGCATTAACTAATCTAAAAAGATAAAAACCTATGCAGACCATTGTACTATATTTAGCTTTAAATGAATAAAATAAAAAGTTTCTGCAAATATCTAGTGTATTTTCAATGTGATAAACGTCTGTATGACAGTCTTTATACTTATGATGAATGAACAGAATTACTTTTTAATTTCCAAATTTCCATCTTTGGGTTTTAATCCCAAAGGCCATATTCAATTTCTCAAATAAAATAAGTTTGATTAACTATGTCTAGTTTCATAAATAGGTGTCAAAGTGAGTCAGAACAATTTAATATTTGTAAAGTTGCAATAAAATGCATAGTTCCAGTTTTCCAAACATCTTATCATCTTTATAATTATTCTGTAAACACCAACACAATTTTTCTTTAATTTTAATATTTATGTATCTCCAGAAATTATAGAATGCTTTCTTATGCTAAGGTAACTATTCCCAGAAATAAATTTGAAAAATTCAAACCCATGGATATATTCACCTATCATGGTTTAAGACACCTGTGTCTAGTAGTTTATATATATATATATATATATATATATATATATATATATATATATATATATATATATATATATATATATATATATATATGCAAGTACATACATGAACCTGAATTACTACTATACAAAGATACTCAAAGATGAATGTGGTCCATTGGGAGGTTATTTGGGAAGGGGGGAAATTTAGGTAAGTTTGCAGTATTTGCTCATTAAGAAGTCACCTTTATTTCCTTTAGAGCATGTGCTATAATAAATCCCCCATTCACCTTTCATCTCACAAGTTTTTTGTTTTTAAATTTTATTTTGACCAAAGTGGATTACAAATCTTTCACAGTAATATTTTAGGTACATAGCGACATTGAATCAGGGGCATTCCTACCACCAATGTTGTCCTCCCTCCACCCCTGTTCCCAGTATGCATCCCATATCCTTCTCCTTAGCCCCCAGGCTGTTAGTATAAGTGGTCTCCTCTGTGTCTAGCATCTTGTAGATTGGGTATTGATTCTGTTGTCATTGGCTTTGGATTTGGTATTTAAGTCTGATTAATTTTTTTTTATTTCTACTTAATGTTCATATAACTATTTGGTCTTAGTACTCTCCATTATATCCCCCTCAATTTGTGAGGTGGAACAAGATGATTCAAGTTATGTGGTTCTTTTTGAAGAAAACAGATAAAATAAAATACTATGGGGCAAAATCAAACAAGCAAAGAATGGGAGGAGTCCTTCTATAATAAAAATATAATATAAATACCAATTTAAGAGAAGAAAGGGAAAAACAGAACAAGAAGAAAAACAGAACAACAATACAAAAAATAATTCAAACAAAAATCTCGAAAAGCATCACAGTAATAAAGACAAGAACCAAACAATAACCAGGGTCCTGAAATAAAACAAAACAAAGTACACAAAAAAACAATAAACAAACCCCAAAGAAATTAATTTGGGCTTCTCTTTTTTTCTTGCATAGGCACAGTAAATATTGGGGAGATTAGAAAAGGAATTTCCGTAGCCTAAGAGATACAGGGTTTCTCCACTCTTCAAGTATACTGTCATGGGAATAACTACAGGCTCTATACATGTTCTTTTACTCTCCCATAGGTTCTTTTGTGGTGTCTGGAAACTTTCCACTTCATTGTGGATGATAAAATCAGGCCTCTGTAGCTAGAGATCTTGGTATTTGCACAGGTCAAAGGATAGAGCCTAGGATGTAGTCTTACTTTAAGGTTCTAGGAGTTCTGTTCCATCACTGTTGTTTTAATCAGTCTTATGTAGTTGGTGGTCTTGGTTTTTGCACCGATCCTAGGATGAAGCATAGGATAGAGTATTTCATTATGTTTGCAGAAGATCTGCTCAGTTGCAGTTGTCTCGGTAAGACCTCTGGAATTAGAGATCTTGGTTGTTGTACAGATCATAGGCCAAGGTCTAGACTAAGGTCTTTTTATCGGTCCCAGGATAAGTTTTGCCCAGTCATGGTTGTCGTAGTCTTCTGTAGATAGTGAACTTGGCTTTTGTACTAATCAAAGGATTGAATGTTCTAAGTTCTTAAAAAATGATGTATGAAATTGGATAGGGATTGTGTTGACTCTAGAAGTTTAGTTAAGATAGTCATTTTGACTATGTTGATTCTACCTACTCATGAGCATGAGATGGTCTTCCATTTCCTTAGGTCCTCCTCAATTTCTTTCTGAAGTGTTTTGAAGTTTTCATTGTATAGGTTCTTCACTTCTCTTGTAAGATTGATACCTAGGTACTTGATATTTTTATTACTATATTAAATGGGATTTTCCCTTTAATCTCTTTCTCTTCTACTTCGTTATTTGTATAGAGAAACGCTACTGCCTTTTATGTATTGACTTTGTAGCTGGCCACTTTGCTGCATTGATTGTTTCTGGGAGTTTAACTGTGAACTCTTTAGGAATTTTTATGCTTACCTTCATATCATCTGCAAAAAGAGATAGTTTGAGTTCCTCTTTCCCTATTTGGATTCCTTTGATTCCCTTCTCTTGTCTGATTTCTATTACTAGGACTTCTAAAACTATATTGAATATGAGTGAAGAGGGTGGACAGCCTTGCTTAGATCCTGATTTAGTGTAAATGCTTTCATTTTTTTGCCATTAAAGATAATGTTGGCTGTGGTCTTTTCATAGATAGCTGTAACTATCTTGAGGAAAGTTCCTTTCAGTCATATTTTGCTGAGTGTTTTCATCATAAAATAGTGTTGTATTTTGTCAAATGCCTTCTCTGCATAGATTGATATGATTATGTGATTTTTTTCTTTCTTGCTGTTGATGTGGTGTATGATGTTGATTGATTTACGTATGTTGAACCATCCTTGCACCCCTGGTATAAAACCCACTTGGTCATATAATGTGTATAATCTTGGTGTATAATCTTTTTGCTGTAGTGCTGGATTTGGTTTGCTAAGATTTTGTTGAGGATTTTTGCATCTATGTTCATTATGAGATTGGTCTGTAGTTTTCTTTCTTGGCAGTGTTCTTTTCCATCTTTGGGAATGAGTGTTATATTAGCCTCATAAAACGAATTAGGAAGGAGTCCTGTCTTTTCAATGTTTTGGAAGAGCCTGTGATTCAGTGTAATATTCTTCTCAGAATGTTTGATAGAATTCACCTGTAAAGCCATCAGGACCTGGACTTTTGTTCTTGGGGAGTTTCTTAAATACTGATTCAATTTCCTCAGATGTGATTGGACTGTTTAAGCTTTCTACAGACTCCTTATCCAATCTTTTTTTTTTTTTTTTGGTCACACCGGGCAGTGCTCAGGGGTTACTCCTGGCTCCTGGTAGACATGGGGGACCATATGGGACACCGGGATTCGAACCAACCACCTTTGGTCATGGATCGGCTGCTTGCAAGGCAAACGCCGCTGTGCTATCTCTCCGGGCCCCTTATCCAGTCTTGGAAAATGATATTTTTCCAGAAATCTGTCGGTTACTTCTGGGTTTTCTAACCTGAGTATAGTTATTCATAAAAAGTCCTGATGATGTGTTGGATTTCTTGGGGTTCTGTAATCTCTCCCCTTTCATTTGTGATCCTATTTATTTGGGTATTTTCTCCCTTTTTTGGTGACTCTTGCCAGTGGTTTGTCGATTTGTTTATTCTTTCAAAAGACCAACTCCTGGTCTCATTGATTTTTTTGTATTGTTTTGTTAGTTTCTATGCTGTTTATTTCTGCTCTGGGTTTTATTATTTCTTGTCTTCTGGTTGTGTTTGGGTTTCTTTGCTGCTGTCTTTCCAGCACCTTATGGTGTCCTTTTAAATTTTTAATTTTGTCTTTCTCCTCTTTCCTGACATAGGTCTGTATTGCTAATTACTGCTTTTGCTGTGTCCCATAGATTTTGACAATGGCTCTTCATTATCATTTGTCTTAAAGAATTTGTATTTTTTCCTTGAATTCCTCTTTGATACAGCTGTTGTTGAGCAGCATGTTGTTTAATCTCCAGGTGTTGGATTTTCTCCATAAATTTTTTTACTTGAGAAGCTTCTTTTTACTTCTTTGTACTTGAGAAGAATATGTATTCTGCTTTCTGTGGGTGGAGAGCCCTATATAAGTCAATATCCCTTGTTCTTCTAATTTCTCATTTAGTGCTCTTACTTTTTTGCTAGTTCTGTCTGGTGGATCTGTCCAATGGTGATAGTGGAGTATTCAAATCTCCTACTACTATCACATTACCTTCCATATGTTTCTCTAGGTTTGTAAGCAAATGCCTTACATATTTTGCTGGCTCTGCTTTAGGTGCATAAATATTAAACATAGTTAGTACTTCTTGAACTAGTGTAAACATGCAGGAGAAAATTAGAAGGACTGGAAGAAAACAATGTGTCTATGGTTAAAAAATATAAATTATATAAACTATGATTCCAGATAGTGTACAGTGCAAAGAGCAAAGTTCTGACAAGAAAAAAGATGAGTAGAGAGAAAATTCGTATCAAAAACTCAAGAAAAGAGGATGCCATCATTATGTGTATATTAAATAAGAAGGTTTTGCAAAAAAAAAAAAGTATCTCAATAGTTTAGCAAATCATAGAAGCAGAAATTTCTGAGAGTTCAAAAATGACAGTGTCATGAAAGTTCTGCTGAGCCACCAGAATTGAGTCTTAGGACAGGGTTCCAGTCCTGAGAAAAGCCAGGACAAGAAGGAAGCAATCCTGAACAGAAGAAACATACTAGGAATCAAAACAGAACCCAAGTCATAGGAACAGAAATTCACTTAAGTAAGCTGAACTAATTCTACCTATCAGAGGTAGAATGATATTAGTACTTGCTGTCTGCAAGGAGAATTCTAGAAATGACGTGCAGAATTGATACTGCTGATGGGAAGCAACTATTTATGATACCAACTTTTTGTACCAATAGTTAAGATGATAGGGAAATCAAACAACAAATGAAGGGAGAAAGCTTGGTACCCTGTGTTTGCATTCAGAGAAGATAGAAAAAGTCATAACTAATCAGGAAAAGCCTAAATAAAATGGTATGAATGGGGCAGAAGCAATGTCAGGTGGGCAAAGGCTAGGATATTGAATCAAGACAAAAGACTGCAACTAGAAAGACAGCCTTCCTCCACTGCAGAATTGCCTTGGGGACCAACCTGAATTTTATTTCTGCTGCTTTAAATGCACAGTCTGATTCCTAATTAGGGCCATGTGTCACTCAGAGACTAGAATAACAGTGACCATTATATTCTTCTAAAATTATCAGTAAGTGTGTATGTAAAAGAATAAAGTTGTCTTCCAAAGATGACATTGATACTTACTAGATTGACATTGTTAATACAGAACAAACTGCTAATTAACAATCAAAAGGAATTTTTTTGCCACACAGAGCTCTCTAAAGCTGTCTGCAGCTGAATACCTTGGCAGTTCTAGGAAATCATGCATTAGGAATCTGCCTGGGTACTTCAAGCTAGAAACAATTTTGCCAGTGATAATTATAAGAGACTAACTAACCCTAACAACAAAGAAAAAGAATAAGTTTATTGTGGAATAATAAGAAACTGAGAGTTTTGATATACAGCGTTTGTATTGCTTCCAGTAACAACTATATATTTTTGTGTTTATTTCTGCAAAACTTACAGAAAAAAAGAAATGAACAAAACTATTGCATAAGAATAGACATTATGAATAATTAAAATACAAATATTGTTTATATAAAACAAGTATATCAAAACAATATGAAAAACTGGGTGGGTACAGTGGGTAGGGTATTTGCCTTGTACTTGGTAAACTTAGGTTCTTTCCTCTACACCACATATGGTCCCCCAAGCAACACCAGGAAAAATCCATTAATGCAGAGCCAGGAGTAAGCTTTGAGCCCTATCAAAATATGCAAACAAAATCTAACCTTCTAAGGTTATTTTTCCCACACTCAGGAATGCTTAGGGGCTACTCTCAAAGATCACTTCTGGTAGTGCAGGGGGCTATATGGGATGCCAGGGATAAAAATCTCGATTGACTATATGCAGGACAAATATCTTACCAAGTATACTATTTCTCTGCCCCCAACATCCTAATGTTACTGTTTTAACCAACTTTTCTTACTCAATGCCTGATCTAGAATTTTATACCCAGGTTTTTATTATTACATTTTAATAATTCATATTTTAATCTTTAAAATTGTTTGGAAATTTATGTTTTGATTATGGCTTTATTGTTATTATTTATGTTTTTCATTTATTGCTCATTGCTATTCTCAGGAGTTCTTTGTGACTCATCCCTCTCTTCTCAAATATTCCTAATATCTAGAATAAGATTTATGTACTGCATCTCATGTGTTCTTCAGTTTAAACAATGCCTTTTTGTTACCATTGCACAAAAGTGGCTCTATGTTCATAGATCGAATTTTTAGTCATTATGTTATCATTGCCTCTTTCTGCTTTAAATATTGCTTATTTCTATCTAGCATTGCCACATAGCAAAAGAAACCGTCTAGATATGCTTATTTTTTCCAACACAAATAATCTAATATTTTTCCTTCTTGTATGTCTGTAAAGTAAGTTTCTTTATCCTTTGAAATTCAGATATCTCAGCAGGATATGCTTAACTATTGGCTTCTTTTTATTAAGTTTGCCTGTTTCTCTGTGAGACCTTCATTTTGTAGCATCAACATGCTGGTTTAGCAAAGTTTTCTACAGATACAACTTTGATTACTGATTTTTTTTCCACTGGTTCTGATATCTTATTCTTTAATATGTTATGTCAGTTCTCCTTAATCTTTCATCTTTCATCTGTCATCATCTTCATCTTTATCCTTTCTCCCTGCATCCTGGAAGTTTCTTAAATGAGTCTCACATCACTGATTCCCTTTACCATACTGTCATTTCTTATCTTCATTATTTCCAATGTATATATATTTTTGGTGTGGATGCCATTAAATCTTTTTATTAACTGAGACCAATGTGAATTACAAGTCTATACAGTTACATTTAAGGTACATAGTGACAGTGAATTAGGGCAATTCCCACCACTAGTGTTGACTTCCTTATGACCCTGTTCCCAGCATGCTTTCTTTACCTCCACCCTTGCAATGTACATTTTACCTTCCATATGACAATTTTCAGTATCATATTAACACTTATTTATTTCATCTATTTCTGTTGTTTTTTGCCTTATTTCCTCTCTGTTCTGTCTCAGACTGCTCACAAGTTTCATTATTGATGAGACAAAACATCTTTTAAAATATACTTACATGTACAATAATCTATTGTCATATTTTTGGTTTTTGGTTTTTTGGCCCACACCCAGTGACTCTCAGGGGTTACTCCTGGCTATGCACTCAGACATCACTCTTGGTTTGAGAGACCATATGGGACTCTGGGGGCTCGAACTGCGGTCTGTCCTAGGTTAGCATGTGCAAAGCAAATGCCCTACTGCTTGTGCCACCACTCGGCCCTATATTTGTACCATTTTAAAAGTGTCTTTTTGTATCAAAAAATAAGAGCTCATATTTGTATATTTTATATCTATACTTCAAATAAAACATATTATATGTACATAAGTATGGGAGAAAGAAGTAGCTTCATAATTTCTCTACCATCCATTTGCAGATTCTAAAAATCTCTATCAAATAATTCTGAATACCCTTTCCTATCTGCATATTCTGATAGTTTCCTAGCACTGAATAATCACTTATCAAGTATCTGCTGTATTTAGAAGAGGGTTATGATCTTAAATACTTTTTAAGTCAAATATGTAAATTAATATATATTTCTGTGCAATCAATGAGGAAAAAATAATCAAAGCTATGAAAGGACAATCTGCATATGGGTTTTTCACAAACACCTGCAGGTCTCAGAACGAAAGCATCTTTTAAAGTTACCATTTATGCTTTGCCTATAAAGCATCATTCTTGGCAGAAAAGAGTAAAATTAACCAATGTTCAATTACTAGAAACTTTAAGTCATTGGGATGGGGGGTGTTTGGGCCACACCTGATGACGCTCAGGGGTTACTTCTGGCTATGTGCTCAGAAATCGCTCCTGGTTTGGGGGACCATATGGGATGCCTGGAGATCGTACCGCGGTAAGTCCTAGGCTAGCATGGGCAAGGCAGACACCTTACCCCTGAGCCACCGCTCTGGCCCATTTAGATCATTTTAGATTAAAGGGGGGGGGCAGAGAGGTGGCAAAGAGGTGGCACTAGAGAGGTGGTAAAGAGGTGGCACTAGGGGCTGGGAAGGTGGCGCTAGAGCTAAGGTGTCTGCCTTACAAGCGCTAGCCAAGGAACGGACCGCGGTTCGATCCCCCGGCGTCCCATATGGTCCCCCCAAGCCAGGGGCGATTTCTGAGCACATAGCCAGGAGTAACCCCTGAGCGTCAAACGGGTGTGGCCCAAAAACCAAAAAAAAAAAAAAAAGAGGTGGCACTAGAGGTAAGGTGTCTACCTTGCAAGCTCTAGCCTAGGACGACCCCAGTTCGATCCCCTGGCTTCCCATATGGTCTCCCAAGCCAGGGACGATTTCTGATCACATAGCCTGGAATAACCCCTGAGCATCAAACGAGGGTGGAGTTTGATTGGCTGGGAATTTAGCTCATTGTCATAAATGTATCCAGTGAAGAGACTGAAATTGATTTTCTTGTTTTTCTTATCTAATTTACCATTATTTCTCTTCTCTATTATACCAAGTTCTAGGAGAGTTCTAGGAGAGTATTAACTAAATATTCCTAGCAGGGCAAGTGGTTTTACATGCATAGATCTCAGTGTCTATAGCAATATTTAATGGAATTTATGACTTCATTTGTATTTAATCAGAAACTCTTGGCTAATAAAGATAGGACACACTGAAGACCTTTTTTTTTTTACATTATTTTTAATTCAAGTTCTAGCCTGCATATGTTGAAAATAAATTTTTCATTAAGGCAGTATTCATTTATAACATTATACAAGTTTCAAATGTATAATTATAATGATAATTTAACATCTGCATACTCTACATCATAATTATTGCCAAAAAGATTTTCTTATCATCATATACATGGTCCCTTTATCTCTGTCTTTACCTTACACTAAATCCTCTTCACATTTGGTAGACTCAAAACTGTTCTATTTTACCTATTCTAATCCTTTCATATTCCCTCCATGTTGACACAAATGGTAATATATCACATTTAAGTCAAGTAGTATTCCATTATCAATGTAGATCACATCATTTTCTTTTATCTATCAAAGTATATGTTATTTACATATAATATAGAATATTGTGGATTTTTTGTTTGATTTTTCTTTTTATATTGTTGTGGTGTTTCTCTTCCTTTTTCCCTTACTTCTCTCCAACTGATGTTTAGAGCCTCTAGAAGGACTCCGCCCATTTTCAGTTTGTTTAATTTTTACCCAATTTTATTGCTTTTTTTTCCTTCAAACAAAACCACATAACTTGAACCACCTTGCTCCGCTTCTCAAATTGAGGGGAAAATAATGGAGGGTACCAAGATCAAACAGTTGTATGACCACTAAGTAGAAATAAAAATGATTGAACTTAAAGACCAAATCCAAAGCCAGCAATAACAAAATCGATACCCAATCTACAACAAGCTAGACACAGAGGGGACTACTTATACTAGCAGCCCAAGAGGTAAGGAAGGAGATATGGATGCATGCTGGGAATGGGAGTGGAGGGAGGACAACTTTGGTGGTGGGAGTGCCCCTGATTCAATGTTAATATGTACCTAAAATATCACTGTGAAAGATATGTAATCCACTTTGGTCAAAATAAAAATTATTATTATAAAAAATATTACACTGAACAAAGATGTGCATATGTTTTTTAATTAGAAAGTTGTGATTTTTACCAGACACCTGCATAAACATTTAGTGGAAATAAAAAATGATTAGACCTGAACATCAAACCCTAAGTCAGCAACAACATAATCTATATCTAATCCACAGCAAGCTGTACAAGTGGGGACCAGTTACTCTAGTATTCTGGGAGGTAAAGAAGGAATATATGGGATGCATGCTGGGAACAGGGGTGGAGAGAGTACATCACTGGTAGTGGGAATGCCCCTGATTCATTGTCACTATGTACCTTAAATATTACTGTGAAAGTTTGTAATTCACTTTGGCCACAATAATAAAAAAAAGAAAGTTGTGTTTTTTAGTAAATACCCATAAGTAGAACAGTTGAAAGAGATAGCATTTCTATCATTATGTTTAGAGTATTCTCTATACTTGGTTCAATCATGTTTACAGCAATTTACATTCTACCCAAAGCATAAAATATTCTCTTTCTCCACATTGCCTCCAACACTTTTATATATTATCTTCTAGTTAGAAATCAATCAGTTCAGAGTGAGGTAATGTTTCAATATAGTTTCTATTTGCATTAACCTAATTTATTAATATTGTTTAATCTGCTTATTGGCCATCTTTATGTCTTCTTTGGTAAAATATTTATTCCTATCCTCATACCAAGTTTTAATAAGCTTATACAAGTTTTCATTATTGTTGAGTCCTGCAGGTTATTTATATATTTTAGAGATAAGATGATATTTGTCAGATGTACAACTTGCAAGTATATTATTTACTTAGTAACTTCCTCTTTAGTGGGAAACAATTTCTGTCCTTGTGCAGAAGCTTAAACATTTTATATTTTCCCTTCTATTTATTTATCTCCTCATTTCAGCAAAATTTATAGATATTACTTGCACTGATGTCAGGGAGCTTTTCTCCTGTCCATATTTTTATGTATTATGGTTTCTGATCCAGCATTCAAATTTTAATACCTGAGTTCACCGTTACATATACTGTAAGAATAGTGATCCAGTTTCAGTCTTTTGCATATGGCTGTTCAGTTTTCCAACATCACAAACTGAAGAGAATTTCATTTCTTTATTTCATTCCCTTGACTCCTTTGTTGTAAATTAGTAATCATATAGTCAGATTTATTTCTATATTTTTAATTCCACTTCTTTAAACATCTGTCTTTATTTCAATATTACATTGTTTTGATTACTATAAAAAGTATATCATTTAAATTCAGAAAAGTATTATAATTATATATATTTAAATACACATTTATTTTTTCATTTTTATTATGTCCTTTTCAGTGGTGTTTAGCTATTTGGGGAAAGAAAGTTGGTTGGATTTTGGTTCCCACAAATTTTAGGATTTTTTACCTATTCACTCAAAGAAAACCATTTAGATTTTTATTAAAATGTATAATTTAATTTTATATAGAAAGTATCAATTTTTGATTACTAATTTTTAGCCCATAATTTAATTGCTAATAAAACCTATTATTTTCTGCTAGTAGTTTTTAGTAGTCTGTAGAGTGTTTAATATATGATATTATATAGTCTGCAAATAGTGACAGGCTTAGTTTTCTCTTTTAAATTTGGGTGCCTTTTGGCAAGAGATAGTACAATTTGCCTTGCACATTTAGCTTTGCTCTTTTTTTTCTCTTAAACTTTGTGTATATTTGAATAGCCTAATTTTAAAAAGGTAGGTCACAATTATTAAAAATTATTAAGAATACCAGAACTCTTTTTGAGTCTTTTAGAACTATAGGCTCCTATTATATCCTGACCACCAAAGTTATGTGCAAAAGTAATGTCTCCACTGGCGACATTAATTAGTGTTAAAACACTATATGCCTTAAACCAAATCATAAAGAACTCCGATCATATTATGAATATGTAAAAAATAAAATAAACGTTGTCTCCTAAATGGAAGCAGCATTGACCACTATAGCTTAATGAACCAGAGCCATCATGCCATGGCTTGGTCATGGCAATCAGAGCATTTGGGGCAGATGGAAATGGTCAAGTAAAGGGCAGTGATCCAAGCTGTCCTCCCATGTCTCAGTGCTAAGCTGCCATGTTTACCAGAGTATACTGGGAAACATGAATAAAAGCCCTACTCGCCCTGTGGAGATGGGCCTTGCTGGAGTACTAGAAGCAGGAATGATTAGGACCTTGGCAGCTGGACTTAGCCCTCAAAAACTATTCAATTAAAAGATCCATGTGTCATATGTAACTACTAACTTTAATAAAAAAAATTACTACGATAGGTATACACAAGTGCATATACCACCAGTTATATTGACAAGTTATAAAATTGTATACAAGGCTGAAATAGTTTTAAATATATTTATGATAAACAAAAAGAATTCTCGATTCATTTAGTTTGCAAACACCAAATTTCTTTACTTGTGCACAATTTAAAAAAGCATTTTCCACAAGACTTTCTGAGACATGTGAGGAGATAAAAAACAGTGCACATTTTACATACATTTACAGTATCTAGTGAGTGACAAATAATATAATTTTTCCTTAATTGAAATACAAGGCATGTTAGAAATTTATAACTCTTCCACATACAGAAAACCTTAAAAAGGATCATAAATTTTATCACTTCAAGCTCTGGAAGCACATTCTGAGTTACACAGAATTGTGATAAGCATGTATGCTAGAAATTACTGGCCACTGTTCAATAACTTTATATAGTCACTATATTATTTCACTTTTGTTATTTTCCTGGATCCTTAGAGATCTTTCTCAATAGCAGTTGAAATTTTTTCACAGACCCTTTAATTTCACATTCCTCACAACAGTATATCACTTTATTGTAGTCTTATTATATTTGCCATGGTGGAACATGAAATTTTTATTTCATATAGTGGGTCTGTATCTACTGAAGAGGATTTATGGGTTAGCAAAACTGTTGGAGCTGTCACAGTTGTATTTAATCTCCTTTAAACTTTTCATCAGTTAAAATAGTATATTAGTAATAGGTGGGGAATTGTTCAGTAACTTTTTGTTCCCTTTAACTTTCTGTGGTCATTTACTATAGTGATTAGGATGAAGTTAGCCTAAGGTAAGAATTTGTAACAATAAAGCACTGTTTTCTGAAAGAAGTGCTACGAGTTCTTCTCTTGTTTATTCTTACTCTTACACTGAATACTGCAAAACAAATGTTTGATATCAGAACACGTCTTCCTCATTTATGATGAGCTAGCCTCTTATAGGGTATGACAAAACCTATCTGAAATTCCTTATAATCAGAGTTTTAGACAGGTACAATTTTGAAAGATTTTCCAAACCCTAGCTCCAAGATACTCATTCTTTCTTCCTGTAACATTTGTACTGTTGAACTCTGCAGTATTGATAAATTCACAAGTAACACAATATAAAATATATATTTTTGTGGAACATGCTTTAGTAATTCAAGAGTCATGTTATGGTTCTACAAGCAGACACACATAAGCACACATTTTTTATATTTTTTTCTTGTATCTGAAATCCAAAGATGTCCTGATTATTCAAAACAATGAATTATGTTTGTTCTCTCATGTCTACTTATTTAAAAAAAAATATTCTCTTCCTTCTACAAAGAGAAGGCAGGTAAGCCAAGACTTTTCAAAATTTTTATTTTTCACCCAGTATCTGCTGACTTCTTATGGCCACATTTTACTTATCTATGTGACTGAATGTTTGGTTCTATCCCAATCACACCTTTAAAAAGCAATTCTCAACCCTACAAACAAAACTTGATCTTGCAAAATATTTTCAATGAATGAAAGAAATGATATTTATGTCAGTCACCAATTAAGCCTCATCTTTTATATCAAATCTGACTGAACTTTGTAGAATAAACCAGACTGACCATGGACCCAAACACCATGTTTGATTTACCTATCAAGGGAAAGAGTCTTTGGAAAGTGTGCTATACTAAATCTAATTAACTTCCTCCTAATAGTGGCAAAAAACTGAGTTTGCCACTTTACTTTGGTAAATAGAGGAAAAAGAGTGTCATATTACTGCTTTCAACAGTCCTTTTCTAAGGCACATATTCACTAGAAATTTAAAAGTTTAACCGTGGTTGGCATTTTTATGTGCCTGATATTTACAAAAACAAATGCAACTGATTGAGAAATCAAAAATCAGAGCTACGTATTTCTTCTTTCTCAAAGTTTTAAAAGATGCTGTTTCTTGATGATTGTCTGAGGATTTTTATTATTAGTAATTCAGACATCACGTAATATTGTTTAACAATAGTGAGAAACTAGTTATGAAAGTGAGTACATAGAAAAACTCAGTCAACATGTTCGCATGGCACCTGCTCCATAGACTCACTCTTGAAAGAGATGTAAACTAAGCTATGAAAAATCATGGGAACACCAGCCATGAAGCAAAAAGCTGAAAATCATGGGAGGAGGGAACATGCCAAGCCACATTCTTGACAAAACAATGCTTGCTGCCTCCATCACCTAAAATCACCATTTCCCCAATCGCTCTGCCTCATCACTGACCTTCTATGATTCCCCTTGGTGATACTATCCTAACCAAACTTCAGGTTGATATTATTAGGGCATTCTAGAGTGAGTGTGGCCACCATACCCATTATTTTCCTCCTTCTAGGAGACCTGTCAGCTGAGTGTATATATATATATAATTCATAGTATCAGTATATAAAATATATATATAATTCATAGTATCAGTAATAGTTTCTGGACATCTTCATTTCTTTGATGTAGTCATCCCTATAGGAGCACACTAATTTAACATAATGGACAGCTAGGTTTCTAAACCTTCTGCCATTGTATTAATGACCTCATTGAATATACACTAATTTTCACAAATGTGCTTGTTTCCATATTTCTTTTGTTTTTATTTTTTCTTCTCTTCCTTTTTCTTTATTTCTATTACTTTTTAATAATGAGTTTTCTGTCACTTATCAGTATACAAATGCTTTATGTTCAACTACGTCAAATATGTGATGCATTTTCTTTAAATAAAAAAAAATTGTGAGTATATAATCTGGGTGGTGGTTATTATTAAACAGCAATATTATAATTCAGTGACTTCATTATTACCTATCTTTGAGTTTCAAGTTTTCCTAAAATGAGCCATTGCCAAATATCCTTTTCAATTTTTTATTTTGACTTTACAATGGAAATAGCTGATTGACAGAAGAAAAGTGAGAGAATACCTAGAAATTATCTAGATATATACTGTATTTTCCAGTGTATAAGATGACTGGGCCTATAAGACTACCCCCTAATTTTGCAGTTAAAACATAGGTTTAGGTCTATATTCGCTGTATCAGAACGTTCCTCTGCTGCAACTGTATGTACCACAGTGAGCCAATCACAACAAGCAAAGGTTCAAAGGATATACTGTAATAGACTTCCTCTCTGACTCTGGCCAATCTGAGCAGGCTTTTTACAGTCTAGATTTGGGTCCAGAACATTGTCTAATTTGCATACATAAAAATTCTGCTTGTATTGGCTGAGTTAGAGAGGCGGTCCAAGCAGCCTTGCAGTGATTGGTGCAGGATCGAGTTGGAAAATTTGTTTTGTGGCAATATTCAGACAATTTTCGTTTAGCGGCATATTGAAACATTTTTCGGGATATACTCGGCATATAAGACGACCCCCGATTTTTGGTTGACTTTTTTTGTTTCAAAAGTCTTATACGCCAGAAAATACAGTAACCTGTATTAGTATATGATTTGGAAATTTATTTGGTTGAGTATTTTTAGTATATTATAGGTTATTTTGACTAATTTTGACTAATTTTCTGTGCAATTTGCCTTGAATAAACTGCCCAATCAATTAACATGTTTTTAGAAAAGTCTCATATTCTAATAAATGACTAAACAATAAAAACTCAACAGTAGTTTTATGCTACAGGGAAGAAAATAACCTAAACACAATTCATCTCAATTTTACAAATGAAGTCATTAATGGTGCAGAATTTTTTTAAAAATCAACAAAAAATTATTCATTTTAAATACTAAAATAAAAATAATTATATTTTGTTCTATCATTAAAATAATAAAATTATTTCAGAAAAAATTAAGAAAATAAAAAATTATATATACTAAAGATTGAAGATATGGCTACTGCGGTTGAGCTAATTTTTAATGGAGAGGTCCCACCCAGAGTACTTCTTAGAGTGAATCCTAAGAGCTGGGAGTGGCCGATGAGTACTGTTGAGGATGACTCAAAAACAAAATAAAATATCTATATAGAAAATTAAAAAATATTTAGAAAGCATTAAACAAAGTACAAACAAGACCATATTTTTAAGGTCTAAACTATCAAAGAAACCTGTCCAAATCCTAAAGCCATATTCCACATAAATGAGTCATATCTCTAAACATAATTACCAACCTCCTTCCAAACTTGTGCATCATTACCAATTTACACATATTTTTATTTCAAATGGACTAGGCTTTTGCCAATTCTGTCTTTGATCCTATGTATCTCTTTAAATAGAATTACTATAATATTTAACAATAAAAGAAGCATTTCTGAGTATGTTTAAACTTTAATGAAAAATAAAGTGATAAAATAATTAAAATATTGGGCCTGAGCAATAGCACAGGGGTAGAGCATTTGTCTTGCATGCGGCCAATCCAGGAAGGACCTTGGTTCAATCCCCTGTGTCCCATATGGTCCCCTGAGACAGGAGGGGTTTCTGAGTGTATAGCCTGGAGTAACCCCTGAGTGTCATAGAGTGAGGCACAAAAAGCAAAAAAATTTTTGTAAATATTCAACCTAATGTATACACCATAAATACAAAAAATATTTAAGATCCACAGAATATTTTACCAAGTTAATATTCAATATATAACAAATTAACAAATGACAAAATTATAAATGACAATCATCTAATGCACAAATATTAAAAATATATTCATTTTAATGTATATTATTATATTATTTGGATATAATATATTGATATTATATATTAATATATATGGATATATGTGAATATTATGGATATTTTATGGATTAATATTCAACTAAGAGTCAAAGAGATAGGTAAGTCCCTTGCCTCACATGCAACCAAGCCCAATATCACATGGACCCTAGGTACCACTGATAATTCTCCAACACAGTCATGGGGTCTTATAAGAACCACCAGCACTTTCCCAAACACCAATTCCCAAAATATAGTCAATCAAATAAATTCAACTTAAATAAGTAAATATTTTAGTACAATTTTTGTGTTTCTATCGAGATAATTTTTCCATACAAATGATAAAACTTGAAGAATGTATTTGCATTGCTGATATAATAAAATAAAATGCAGATGATGCGACAGGGAGTTCTCATTCAATTATAATCAAAATTAAATAAAAATTACTTTCTGATGAAACTGGAATACCCAGAACTCACACTAAACTTTGTTTTTCATTGCCTACTGGAATTATACAATGCCCAATGTTTTTGCTCTGCTTAGTGTTTTCTGCTGAGTGAGAACTATTTTTTGAGCCATACTAAAGACCCATTCATGCTGGTCTCCTATTTACCAAAACCATTACACTATCAATTGTCAACTACTACTACTATTTGTCTCACTTTGGAAATCACCTATAATGGAAATTATCACTGTTTACTCCCTAAGACAAATGTCAGCACTAAATTGTGAACTCAAGGTGCATTATTTTTTAAACTGTAGTTATTTGGCCATTCCCATTGTGAACCAATTAACTCCCACCCTTCTTTCTCTTACAACCAGTGTCTGCAATAATACACCATGGTAAGAATTACTCATTGACTGACATATGTTCTTCCCAGAAAAAAAGAAAATGTTTGTTAACATGATATTTCTCTTACATGATATAGTATCAAAGTTGTTAATCATAATTAGTTTAGTTTTTGAAATAAATGACTTCTTTTAAAAGAAAAGAATATTTAAACATTTATATGCATTATACTTGACTAACTATATGTAAAATTATAACTATTCATACCTTGTTGTTTAAATTATTTCTAGAATGGACCAAAGAAAAATCCCAGTCCAATGAAACTTATAACATGTAGTTAGTGAAAGGCCTCAAAGTAAGGCTCAATCTTGTATATTTCCTTGAAATCTGACAAAATTAGAGGATCAAACTGAAAAATTTCTTCTGAATGCTATGCCCTTAAATAAGGCCCTTCATCAAATGGTCCTCCTCAAAGGAACCATGAACACTTCCTTTTTATTCATAAATACCTAGCATCAACACTTTACCAAATTGCAGAATTATTCAAGTCAATCTCATACTTTTTTTTTTTTTTTTGGTTTTTGGTTTTTGGGCCACACCCAGCATTGCTCAGGGGTTACTCCTGGCTGTCTGTTCAGAAATAGCTCCTGGCAGGCACGGGGGACCATATGGGACACCGGGATTCGAACCAACCACCTTTGGTCCTGGATGGGCTGCTTGCAAGGCAAATGCCGCTGTGCTATCTCTCCGGGCCCCAATCTCCTACTCTTGCGGAAATAAATTCACCCTCCAACTATAACCAAATCTGCCTCTTACACCCTGCTTGTTCCAAGTTCAAACCTTGTGTGACTGTGAATGATATATAATCACTCCCCCTCCAGCCATAAACAGATGAGACAGATAGACCAATGCTGACTTTATCTGTCCAGTGTGAAATTTTTTGTTTCACTGACTTAATAACCAGAGGATGGAAGTCACTCTCTTAGCAATCAGGTAGAGGAGGCAAATTTGACACATTGGTAAAGCAGCTTCTTTAAAATATTTGGTATGTTTATATACATAAATTTGTTTTTGTTAGTTTTCCTCTGACTAAAAGAAAAATTTAGTTTCTTGTTATAAAATCTTCACAATTAGATGTGTTGAGTGTTGGTCTGGATCAACAACTATATACTAAATGGTTTGTTTTATTTTATTATTCTTAAGCATGACAAACATTCAGCAATCTTTTAAATTGCTGGCCTCTCCTTTCTTCCTCTAAAAGCTTTACCACAAAACAATAAAAGCATTGTCATTATTATCAGCATGGCTCACATAGTCAAGGATTTCTTTGCTGATAGGACTAAAGAATGTATATTTTCTATTATTATCACACTAGTGGAAGATAATTGCTCTGGAATGTGTTTTCAAAAGTTCATAAGCCAGAATCAAAATACTTTTTCAAATGATAGTTTGAATGGGCATTTTACATCTTTTTTATGGCCTTGCGCTTTTGCTTTCATCCTTATAAATAGGTAAGTGAATAAAAGAGTACTATAACAGAATGCAAGCTGTCTTCAGCATCTAGAAATATCCAGTTATTGTCTTTATTATTAGATATAAAAATAGCATCCCAGTTCAAAGATTACATTCTCAAGTTTCCCTAGTTTCTGTTAAGTACTATACAGAAAAATATGTGTAATCCATGAATTCTCTTTAAATAATTCTGACACACCTTTTTTACTGTTTGCTTACTTTTCTCCTGGTTGTAAAGTGGCATGAAATTTCAAGCTTGATTAAATGTTTTGAACCATAACATATTATAAAAATAGGAAATTTGAATTCTAAACTCTCTCAAACTACCATATAAGACTTAAACCTAAAGCTGTTACCCCAAAAATTAGGAGTTGAATTTCAATATTCATGACCAGAAAATGTTTGCTGGCTGGGATAGATAAAAATGTTAAGAATGATCCTTAACTTTTTCCTAAAGGATAAGAGGATAGAAACCTTAATTATAATTTTTTTATTTATTGTCATATGTGAAGAATACCTCTGAGGTTGAATCCCTGGGAAAATGTACTGATCATTCTGGTGCCCATCATCCTTCCTAAAAATGGTGTTACCTTACTACTTTTTCTCTATAAAGTTCCTTATTGTGAGAATTGAGAAAAGATGCTTATTGTGAGGATACAAGTCCACTAATCTTCTCCAGTTGCTAGTACTTGAATTAAGCTCAGTTTTACTCCACATCAATCCTTGTGTACAACTTTAGCATTTCAACCAGTTTAGCGAAGCATAGCCAAGATGAATATTAAATTATAAAATATTTCATATGTTTTTTTAAATAAACCCCATCTAAAAGTGTTCTGCAGCAAAAGTATAGAAAAGAAATTGTAACTATGACTCTTGTTAGCATATATGCATTTCTAGGTGGGTTACTAAGTGGACAATTGGTAACAGCAACACAGTCAGAGGTGTGTTGTGGGTCCACCTGACATTTAGGGGTGCCCAATGTTTGAAAGGTCGAAGTTGCAGAAAATATAACAGGAATGGTGATACTGGTGGCATTTTCAAGTCTATTTATGACTCAAGCTCTTTAGACTTGCAGGGAAAACTGACTTCCTGTAAACTAATAAAACCTAAACTACTGGTAAACACCTAAACTATCTACTAAACTACTAAACACTTACAAACTACTAAAGGTACTAAAGGTACAGATGCCAAGAACCTATTAACTTTCTATTTAAGGAAAAAAAAAGCCACAAACTAGTGTGCTTCCTAATTACAAATCATAAATCAGGCAGGACAATAATGTGAGCAAAAGATTTTACTTTTAGTTTTTAAGCAAATTATCAATGGATTTGAAAATTATTCAATTGAATTGATGATATACATTATCATGAAGTTCTGTAATTTTAAACACATACACATATTTAACTTAGAGAATATAAGCATTTTATTTTACATAATAATTTTCAAATCCATTTTGTTAATGCATATTTTGGTTAACACCCTTTGTATTTTAGAAAGAAACATATCTTACTAAGGTCAAATTTTCTAAAAGAAATTGTTTTCTACTCAGAATGACTGATAATTGACTGCACTTGCCATTCAGGAATTATGTAGTGATAATGTACCTATCTATAAATGTGAGGGATAGTATATTTTGTAACCACAATTTTAAAAAGAAGACACTTGTTATATAAAAAAACATTAAGTTAGAAGGATGAAACACTTACAATGAGAAATCAACTATAAAGATTTGACAAACACAAACTACAAAGCCTCATAATCCAACATTATTTTACAACCATAGTTAGAAATATACTGGTAAAACTATTAGCTAGGATCAGGTATGGAGAATGAGTCTCTTCTTGTCTGTATACTAATGTCATTTCACCATAATTTGTTAATAATCTTCCATGATTCAATATAATTATTAATTTTATGTTTCTCAGTATCCTATATCACAGATATTCATGTTACTTGCAAATACTGCTATCTGCTTTTAATTTTTCCTTTATCTGAGTCAGTTAAATACAAAGTTTGTTAGCTCTGTCTTAAAGTTATCTTTCAATTATAATCTGTATAATTGCTGTCCCTAGTTATTAAGAGAAATGGTTTTTAAATACCAATTTTGAGGAGGTGGACTGGAGCAATATTATAGACTGTAGACACTTACCTTGCAATAGAGGACCAAGATTCTATCCCCCAGCATTCAATATAGTCCTCTGAGCTCTGTTAAAAGCATTTCCTAAGTGCAGAGCCATGAATATACCCTGTGCATGTCAGAGCATAGTCTAAAAGGAAAAAAAAAATACCAATTTTTGGCAAGTGCACTTATTTAAATGGAAAAATCAAGATTCCAGCAAATACTGTAGATAAGTGGCTAAAGAAACTCTGGTCAATATACCAAGAATAATATGCATCCGTTAGAAAAAATAAAGTCATAAAATTTGCCTAAATATACATAGATGGACATGGAGATTATTATGCTGAATGCAATAAGGGAGAGGAATAGACATGAAATAGTCACACCCATCTGCGGAATATAAGAAAAATAAAAGGGGCCGGAGAGATAGCATGGAGGTAAGGCTTTTGCCTTTCATGCAGAAGGTCATCGGTTTGAATCCCGGCGTCCCATATGGTCCCCCATGCCTTCCAGGAACATTTTCTCCCCATGCCTTCCAGGAGCATTTTCTGAGCATGGAGCCAGGAGTAACCCCTGAGCACTGCCGGGTGTGACCCAAAAACCACACACACACACACACAAAAAAAAAAACAGTGCGGTAATAAGATCCAGATACAATAGGGATGAGGGCCAGAAGGACCAATTTATTATACAAACTTGCCACATAGAGCGGTGAGTGCAGTTAATATGGAGAAGTGTCTACCATGACAATGATAGTTAAAACTGATCACTTTGGGCCAGAACAGGGTGCTGAAAGGGGACAAAGTGATATGCATGGCAACTTATTAATAATAGTGCAAACCACAGTTTCAGAAAGGAGAAGGGGGGCAAATGCCTGCCCCAGAGACAGGCAGGGGGTAGGGGGATTGGAGGGGAATGTGGGACCCTGGTGGCAGAAAAATTGCACTGATGTTGAACAGTATACATTCTATGACTGAAACCCAACTATGAAAATTTCTGAAACCATGGTGTTTAAATAAAGAAATTATAATAATAAAAAAGACTTGAGAGATCAAATAATATTGAAGGTTTAGGCAATCACAGAGCCCAACAGCTTAGAGAACCTGAATTCACAAATAAAATCAGTGAAGTGCTAATCATATTTCATGAGTGGTTTTCAGTCAGTCCCCAGATTGTTTTCTACCTCTTGTTGAGTAAGCATAGGTCTGAGATCACAGGTTTATCACTACAGACAGTGGATTACTGGGTTGAAAATGCACAATGTACCTGTTTGAAGTAAGGACAGAAGTATGACAATTTTTGGGAGCCCTTAAACATTAAAGGTACTTAGCAGAAAATTCATTCTTTTATGTTTAATAATCCTTTCCCTGCACAATCTCACACAATGTACAAAGGCATGATCTGGTCTCCACCTGCTCTATGTTTACAGTATAATAAAAACTAAAAAATATATTTTGTCTGAAGTCTCTCAGGCAGCTTTACCTTCTATCTAGGTCAATTGGCAGGTCAAATTCTGTTGTTATAGAAATTAAAATATTCAAACCAGTGAAAGGTTCTAAGCATCCTTTTGAATAGAAAATGGAAGTTGTTTAGAAAAAAGCATAAAATGCTTAGGGCTTACAACATGTAGGACAAAACAAAAACCTTAAACAATTATCTCCACACCTTGATGCTCTCCATTGTAAAAACAAGAGGATAGCACTTGCTATAGTATTTTATGGGATTGAAATAAGGCTAGATTAATTAAAATTCTCAAGATACTTGAGAAAAAAATCACTAATGTCATTTTTTAAATTTTTTCTTTACTTAAGCACCATGATTACATACATGATTGTAGTTGGGTTTCAGTCATAAAAAGAACACCCCCTTCACCACAGCAACCCTCCCAGCAATAATGCCCTTCTTCTCCATCCTTCCCCAACCCCTGCCTATATTCGAGACAGGTATTATACTTCTCTCACTCATTAACATTGTCATGGTAGTTAGTGTAGTCATCTCTCTAACTAAACTCACCACTCAAACTGGTGAACTTGACATCATTTCAGCCCTCATCTCTATTGTCTCTGGACATTATGACAATAATGTCTTTTGTTTTTCTTAAAACCCATAGATGAGTGAAACTATTCTGTGTCTATCTCTCTCCCTCTGACTTATTTCACTTAGCATAATAGATTCCATGCACATCCATGTATAGGAGAACTTTATAACTTCATCTCTCCTGATGGTATATATAATGGTATAATATTCCATTGTGTATATGTATCATAGTTTCTTTAGCCATTTATCTGTTGAAGGGCATCTTGTTTTTTTTCCAAAGTCTGGGTATTGTAAATAGTGCTGCAATAAATATAGGTTTGAGGAAGGGACTTTTATATTGTGTTTTTGTGTTCCTAGGGTATATTCCTAGGAGTGGTATACCTGGATAATATGGGATCTCAATTTCCAGTCTTTTGAGGAATCTCCATATTATTTTCCAAAAGAGCTGGATGAGACAGTATTCCTACCAGCAGTGAATGAGAGTTCCTCTCTCTCCACATCCCCACCAGCACTGATTGCTCTTGTTCTTTGTGATGTGTGTCAGTCTCTGGGGTGTCACAATTTTTGATCAATATTTTTTCTTGATTAAATAGACTTACATAAATGTATCAGTGCAAATACTCTTTTTTTTTCCAGAGATCAAGTCTTGGTTGGCAGCATGCAAGGCAAATGGCCTACCCACTGCATTCTCTCTCATGAGTTCTCTCTCATGCATATTCTCTCACTTTGCTAAAGTACCAATTTTAATAACAAAAGAGAACAAAAACAAGTAGAAGTTATCAAAAGTAAAATGGTTACAGATATTATTTAAAAAGAAAACACTTGGGCTGAATAGATAATACAGCAGGTAGGGTGCTTGCATTGCATGCAGACAATGTGGGTTCACTCCTCAGTAATTCATATGGTATCCAAAGTACATCAGGAGTGATTCCTGAATGCAAAGTCAGGAGAATCCTTGTGTACCAATGGATGTGGTCCAAAAACAGAACAAACAAACAAGAGAATATTAAGAAAAGGATAAGAGAAGACATAATCAAAATTAAATTTGTTTTTATTACCATCTATATCTTTTAATTGCACAAAGTATTAGGAAAAATTATAAGTAGTGTTAATGTGAGATTAAAAACTGATGATTTCAACTTGGTAGATGCTCCATTTGTTGTTGGCAAGCAAATTCCTAAGAAACATATGGACAGAATGGAAGTAAAAAATTGTAGCCAGATGCCATTGGTGAATAAATAGTTCTGCAGTTCAGCAGAGGACATTATTGAATCAGTACGGACTTGAAGAAGATAGTTCTTAAATAAATATTTCTGAGAGAATTAGGAAGGAAGGATATGATAAACTAAATTTATTTCTATATTAGTGGTATAAATCAAAGTCTCTGCTCTTGCCTTCCGCTCACATGCAAGACCAATAAATAGTATCTGAGTAAGTAAAAGTACAAATAGACACTTTGTGTCAGTGCCTACAATATTCCTGGTTTAGTTTACATACCCAAATACACACAGAGCTTTCACAAGTAGAAATGTAACTCCTATGTGTGAAAAGAAAAATTATACGGGAAATAACATATGAAAGCTTTCAACCAAATTTTGTCCTTTGAAAAAACTTACTAATCATGTTGCTCTCTAGATCATTTCAGAATCACATTTATTGTTGATACTGTCAATAGATTTATGCCAATTTAATACAAATAGGAACATACAAATTAGTAATGGGTTTTCAGGGCTAGAAAGATAATTCAGTATTCATGGGCACATATCTTGCATACACAAGGACCAAATTCAATCCTCTGCACCACATCCCACCTCTCCTCTACCACTGTGATCCACACCACACACAGCTAGGATAAGTAATACCATATTGCAAATTCGACCATAAAATCATCCAGGTTAGTGAATAGGAGTGGCATCTATTTCCCCTGAAAATATTATTGTGAGTTTCCTTCCCATAATTTTACTTGGGATATTTTTCATTTAGCTCACATCAAATCAAATGAACAGTATATATATTTAAAGTTAATATCAATTTTAAAATATTATAAATTCAAAATTAAATATCATTAATGAGAAATTTTCAATTATAGATATAATATCATACATCATATATAATTCTGTATTTTTTATTTTTTGTCCCCCAATTTACAATACAGACCAGGCAAAGGGCCTGGGTTGAGGTGTATATGGGGTTCATTTACTGTATCTCCTCTTTCTATACAGTCAGTGTAAAAAATACAGTCTGTGGTAAGAATTGGGAGGCCTTATCTTTTTTTATTTTTAATATACATATAAATATATATAATCCTTCGCCAGTGCAACATTCCCATGACCAATATCCCAAGTGTCCTTCCTCCCCACCCCACACCAGCCTGTACTCTAGACACCTGTACCTTAATTATCAATAATATATCCTTCAAGTATTTGTGAAATTGTCACAAAACTAATCTAACAATCAGTCTCTAAAAATTTGGAATTTCAAAAATTAGAAAGAGTATAGGCAATAGAAGAATCCTGTTTATAGAATTCCAGTGTTTCCCATCAATATTTCTAGTATTTCAACTTTTTGTCCCTTCATGGTAAGATTGCCTTTCCCTGTGCTGTTTAATTTAGGCCTAATAATGTGATTGAATTAGTCAATGAAATGTAAGCAGAAGTGTTTAAGTTTCTCTTCTCTGTTCTTCTTCAGCCTGTGTGTTAGTGACTGGACATTCAGATGCTTTCTTCTGAGTAGTAGAGGAAAATACACCCTATTAACCCTAATGAACATAAAGTCAGCAAAAACAGCAATAAAGGAAAGAATGGGAAAATAAGTGTGAAAATAAACTTTCACCAAAAGACATATTTAAATTGACTTATACAATATAATACCTACAACAAATAATCCTATAACAAATAATATATTAGAATCTATACATTCTTTTAAGTATATATAAAAGTATTGAAAGACGTTTTCCTCTAGAACATTGCATTCAAGGGGCCAAGCTACAAAACTCTCTGCCTGACTCTTTCATAATTTAGGTATTTCGTAAATATGATCAAGTTTGGGAGTTAATGCAAATATGATCACAGGATTTTGTCAGACACCCACTATGATTTGAGGCAATTTATGAAAGGTCAACTTATGATTTTATTGCATTTTACCCTAGACCATCTGCTGCTTACCATAAAACCACTTTCCAGATTTTTACTCTGCAAACAGTGATTCTGTCATCATTGCTAGATGAAAATCTTTCCAGGTATGTGGCACTAGTTATACATAGCAAGAAGACAGAGCTATTGTTTGAATGAGAAAGTACCAAAAAATTGAAAAATGTATAAGCATTACATGTAAATGTCTATTGAAATCACCATAAATCCTCAACTAAATGTCCCTAAATTATTCATATTTGTTATAATAATAATTCCCTACATAAATACTATATGAAAAGAATTTATGTTTATGGAAAAACATGAGAATCAGCAGCCAATGATTCTTCATATTACTCACTTGAGACCTATTTTGAAATGTTTTTCTTCATGATTGTGTGTCCTGACATCATTAACTACTAGAAATAAACAATGCAAAATTTTCACTTTTTTATAATTTTTATTGAGAACAATGTGAATTTCAAGTCTTTCACAGTTATATTTAAGGTCCACAGTGACAATGAATTAGGGCAATTCCCAACACCAGTGTTAACCTCCTTCTGCCACTGTTCACAGCATGCCCCCCAGACCTCCACCCTAAGCTCTCTGGACTACTAGAATAACAGGGAACATCATCTTTTTTGCCTCATATTTCTATGTCTTTCTACAAATTGAGAAAGAAAAGTGGGTGGCAATAGGGGCAAAGCAGTCTCATGAACACTGAGTGGAAATAAAAAATTATTAGACCTAAATACCCAACCCAAAATCAATGACAATAAATCAAGAGACCCAAACTACAACAATGTCCACTATTTTTTAATCTTGCTAGTTATTCAAATAGATCATTTTTGTTCAACGTGCCTTTGATGAAACAAAAACCAATTTTTCTCCTTTTTAATTCATGAAGGTCCACACTTTAAGCTGTTCCTAGCAGTAAAATACATACTCCAAAAGAAATCATGGATATTATTAAATCCTTTTTGGTCACAAGAGTAGGAAATTAGGGGAGAGAGCCTCCAGATGGCTATTCTGGAAGTCTTTCCTCTCTTCTGGATCTACCCAGGGGTGGATTTCTAATCAGATGAATTCTACTGGACTACTTTCAAGGAATTAAATATAATTAGCTATTAATTGTTATTGTTAAAGGACTCTGCTGAGTGACTATCAAGGCACCATCTGGCCAGCTCATCACATTCACTGGGGAAACCTTGAAATTTCCATCCAGAAATGCATGTGTCACTTTTAGACATTTACAATACCCATCAAAAACCTTGGTATTTAGTAGGGAACTTGTTCACAGATGGTTGATGTTAAAGACAGAAATAATTTTTTTTGTTGGTCAAAATTTCACCTTATAATGTGTGTATCTTAAAAGCAATATGCTTTGAAAGAAGATAAAAATTAATATATATTTTGTTATCTATAACAATATCACTTATGTTCCTTATGCATTTGACTAAAAGCAGCAGAAAATGATACACTCTAAGATATAAAAATAATTTATTGGAATGATATTGAACAACTAGAAAGCCAGACATGAAAGCTTGACAGGTACTGAGCACTGGAGACCTACAGGGAAGATAATTGGAGAAGGTCAAACAATTCTAACAAATCACTTGATCTGTTTTGTGCTGTTGCTTCCTCAAGAATCAAAGTCCAATTTCTAAGAACTGTTAGTCAAATTTATTTCACAGCATTACCATCTGATTTTACTTGAAAAAAAAAAAAGAGCTGTCTTCTTCAGTTCATACAGTAGGTGATGCATGCCCTCGAATAAGAGGTCTCTAAGTTGACATGTGAATTCAGTTAAGAATCAGGTGTGGAAGCTGAGAACATGTGCAGTTCAGAGGAGGATCTCTGCAAAGTCAAAACTCAGACTTAGGAAGGATGTACCAATTGGTTAGTGTTGATAATAGGAGATTCAGACCACATACTATAAAAAAGAACAATTTCTTTCTAGGTCCCCATCTTAGAGTTGGTTTTATGTCAGAATACTTCATGGGTAAGATCTCCCTGTTTTTAGGCCAAAGGTTTTTCCATTCCACTTCTTCCATATTTTGCTGTGCCTATGCAAATAACAACTATCACACACACATCTTTTCTTTAGTGTATTTTTGTATCTCCTGGCTTAAAAAAAAAAACAGGAGCTTACTAACCCTTTGAGTATTGTAGTAATGGCTTTATTGGTGATACAATAAGTTATATAAATATACTTGCTAATGATCTTTTCTTTCTTTTTTCCATATTATTATTATTTCTATTTTCTTTCTATTTTTTAATAACTTAGCTTTCTGTAATCCTGAAACAAATGTATTATGATCAGTTATGTCAAATGTGTGATACATTTTCTTTAAATAAATAAATACATTTTTAAAAAATGACATCAAGGAAAAAAGTAATATATAACAGAAACTATCTGACAAAAGAGTACTTCTTGCATAGCAGAATCCCAACTACTACAGAATCATAAATTGAAGCTAGGAGATAAACACTTTATAGTAAAATAGACAAGGCTGCAAAAATAATGGAATCTGCAGCTAAAGGTAGGTCTTGGTTTTTTTCCTTCTGATTTTTTGTTTGTTTGTTTTTGGGTCACACCCAGTGGCGCTCAGGAATTACTCCTGGCTCTGTGCTCAGAAGTCATCACTGACAAGCTCGGGGGACCATATGGGATGCCAGGATTAGAACCAGGGTTGATCCTGTGTTGGCTGCGTGCTAGGCAAATGCCTTACCACTGTGTTATCACCCTGGCCTCCTTCTGATTTTTAAATATCAGACATTTTGTGGGGAAGGGTCACACCCAGAGGCGCTCATAGATTACTCCTGGCTCTGCACTCTAAAATTGCTCCTGACATGCACAGGGGACCATATGGATTTCGGGAATTCGGACCACCTTCTGTCCTGGATTGGCTGCATGCAAGGCAAATGCTCTGCTGTTGTGCTATCTCTCTGGTCCCTAAATAGCAGACTTTCTCAAGATTTATGGTTGAAACCATTCCAAAGATACTGTCATAAACCCCAAAATTACAATTTTATTATAAATTTAAAATATAATAGTCCAGTGATTCTTGGGAGGTAAATAGTATCAAGTTCAAATCTAGGGCAAAATATAAACAAGGTATGTGTTCCAGTACTGCCATGACAACCAAGTCCCTACATTAAATAAACCTACTTATCTACTCATTCCTTGATGAATCCTGAAATGCCTACAAATTGTCAATTTTTCCAATCTCTAAATTGTTCTGCCAATAAAAAAAAATTCTAAGAAAGTTTACTTTTTTTTATTTTCTCATATTCATTTCTAACTCAGAAAAGGGCTTTAAAATTCAAATTATCTTTTAATTCCCATAAATATGACTTTTTTGAGCAACATCAGGCAACTCTCAAGATTACTTCTGGCTGCATTCAGAAATTACTCCTGACAGGTGTAGGGGACATGTGGGATGCCAGGAATCAAACATCATTCTGCCACACACATTCAAGGCAAACACCCTAGCACTGTGCTATCACTCCAGCCCCCTTATATGACTTTCTTGATCTTCTCTATCAATGTAGTGATCTCATCTATTCTAAAAATTCTTTTTTTTTTGGGGGGGGGGAGGTTGGAGCCACACTGTGGTGCTCAGATGTTACTCCTGGCTATGCGCTCAGAAATGGCTCCTGGCTTGGGAGACCACCTGGAATGCCAGGGATCTAACCGAGGTTTGTCCTGGATCAGCCGCTTGCAAGACAAACACCCTACTGCTGCTCCAGCCCCTAAAAATTTTTCTTAACCCACAAAAAGTTCTTGCACTGCAGGAGGAAAGACTCAGTTACATATCTAGGCATCTGTAAAATATCAATTTCATTTTGCTTCCTGGAATATTTAGCTTTTGTTCTTAAAGAGTCTTTGTTTTGTTTTGGTTTGGTTTGGTTTTTCAAATATCTGTATGTCCTTGTCTTAACAATAGTTACTAATACAAAACAACATTCAGTTTTCTATGGGCCTAATAAGGCTAAACTCCCATTGAGCACTGAGCACCGTTTTATCAGTGAAATAATGATGAATGCTTTTTTCCATACTTAAGCATGACATTGAATTAAAATCAACCCTGCATGGTTCACTTTTAAAACTCGTCTGACAGTTTTACCCTGTAGCTTCGCCTTAAGCCTGCCTTGTCTTTATAGGCTATCACATTTGTTAAGAGATCTCCAACAAGCAGCGGACCTCAATACCTGCAGGTTAGTGGCTCACAATGAAGGAAACATTTCTTTCTAACTTTGAATCTACTAAAACAATTTCTCCCCCTCTGATTTCTTACAGTTTGCATCCAGTTGGCCAGTCAAGCATATCTGCAATGAAAGGAAAATAGCTTTGAGGAAGCAATATGGACTGTTTAGAGTAAAATAATCAACAGCAGAAAAATCCTATGTAGTTCATTCTCTCACAATTTTTTGAAAATATCTTCCCCACCTGTGCTCCCTTTTGTGTCTGTAATTGGTTAAATAAATTCAATAGAGCAAATGACTAGTATATATGCTTCTATATTTGTACTAAATTGTTGCATTAAATAATTAATGATGGTGACTGGATGGTGAAGGATGGATGGAGGAATTTTTCTCTGCCATCCCCAGGCCACGTGGCTCCGCAATCCCCGTTCAGTTGGCAGGTCCCAGGTTTAGGTGAATGGCGGGATTAGATTTATCCAGAGACAGGCATCAGGAAGCATCAACTTTATTCATGCCCTGTCCACCACAGGTGTGGCCTATATCATAACCTTTTAAGCATTCAGTCATTCTTAGCTAGTCCTGCATCTTAACTCCTTTCAGCCATCTTCCATTTGACCTCCATGCTGGCCAAAGAGACCCCGCCCATTCCTGGGAGGGGTCTTGGAAAAGGTAGATAAGGTTTTGACCAGAGGATTTTGGGGCCCTTTTTGGTCTTGTGCCAGCATGGAGGTCAAAGGGAAGATGGCTGACAGAAGTTAAGATATTGTATAAGTTTGAAGTATATAAAATGAACATATATACTTGTATATTATTAAATAATTAAATAATCGAGGACATAGGTGGTGGGAATGTTGCATTGGTGAAGGGGGAGTTCTGTTTATAACTGAAACCCAACTACAATCATGCTTGTAATTATAATGCTTACGTCAGGAGAGAGGAGAGATGAAGTCATGAAATTTTCCTATACATGGATGTACATGGAATCTATTATGCTGAGTGAAATAAGTCAGAGGGAGAGAGAAAGATGCAGAATGGTCTCACTCATCTATGGGCTTTAAGAAAAATGAAAGACATTTTTAACAGTATCTCAGAGACAAGAGCGATGAGGGCTGGTAGGTGCAGCTCATGACATGAAGCTCATCACATAGAGTGATGAGTGCAGTTGGAGAAATGACTACACTGAAAACTATCATAACAATGTGAATGAATAAGGGAAAGCCTGTCTCGAGTACAGATCTGGGGGTGGTGTGGGGAGGAGGGAGATCTGGGAAATTGGAGGTGGGAATGTTGCACTGGTGAAGGGGGGTGTTCTTTACATGACTGTAATCATACAACTATAATCATATTTGTAATCATAGATGTTTAAATAAAGATAATTATAATAAAAAAGAAAAAATTATAGTGATTAAATAAACGTTTTATAAAATAAAAAATAATCACAATATATAACTTTGCTCTCAACCATGGCTTTAGCTATCACCTATATTGTTATATAATGGCCATTTCATTGGAGGATTTGACTAGTTAATCAAATCTCAAGAATTTTGAATTATATATTATTAGCCATAATGAGTATGTTATGCACTAGATCTCCAAATTTATGTCATATAGTTGCAAGTTTATACAATTTAACATCATTCTAATTCCCCTGCATCACAGGAAACTACCATTCTACTCTCTGTAAATGTTTTTAGATTCTGCACATACAAGGTAGTATACAACATTTACTCTTTAAAACCAGCTACCATATTGTGAAGATGCTCAGACAACCTCATGTAGAAGCCCACATAAAGAATTAGAATTAGCTGAGTTTGCAGATAATAGTAAATACCAACTCCCCAGTCATGTGTGTAATTTATCATGTAAATAGAACTTTTGACTCCAAGAAAGTTTAATGTTTCTGCTGCAAATTTATGAGCAAAATAAAGTTTGTGTTTAAGACTTTGGGATATTAAACAAGGATTCTGTAGTCTTCAACACATTTTAACGTTTTTATCCTAGATCAATAATAATCAAACAATTCTACAAATATTCCACTAGCATACACATAATTACCAGTTTTAAGTAAAGCTTGCTTTGAAAGAGGGGAAAGACTTGTATATATAAGAGTACGTTATAAGATAAAAAAAAAAGTTCTATGTCCCGTATTTTGCAAGGTGATCTAAGAGCCATTACCTTGCCTACAATTTTCTCTCTTTTTTCCACTTCTTTGGACTTTTTTATGAGCTAATTTTCCTTCCTCACTTGTTACCATCTCATCACTAATTTTTAGTCTCAACATAGCTAAAGTAAAAGGTGTGACCTTGAGGAAGATAATTGATCAGGAAAAAAAGTCAAGCCACCAAAGAGAAACCTTCATCTATTACAAAAATATTATTTTTCTCTATTCACAGATAATATTGCCATCTTCTAGAACAAATACAAGTTATGTAAGTTTACCAATAAATGTTTTCAAGATTAATATTGGTAAATGGGTTCATGTATTTTATCATTAGAACATACTATTGCTGATATTGATAAAATATATTCCAAATTTTATATAAACTCACTTTTCCGTTATTTTTAAAGCAGTATCTTTCAATGATTCTCTTTATTTATAAATAAATATAATTATATTATATTACATATAATAGTACTATAATTCAGTACTATAAATCCAGTAAGATAAAATATTCTATAAATTAATGTTAAATAATATCATACCCATAATTGTCTTGGGTTTTTCTCAATTTTAATTTTGATCAAAACAAATTATTGAATATTTATCAAATAAATCTTGACTGCTAGTAAATATTTATGGAAATATCTATTGGATATAAAAATAAGAAACATTGACAAAATTATTTGACCATTTGTATGGATTCTAGAAAAAGCTGAAATTTATTACAACTTTCTTGCTTGTTTTAGGGCCACACCCTGTGGTGCTCAGGGGTTACTCCTAGCTCTGCGCTCAGATATCACCCCTAGAAGGCTTGGGGAACCATATGGGATGCTGGAAATCAAACCAATGTACAAGGCAAATGCCCTCTCACTGTGCTATCTCTCTGGCCCTACATCATTTTCATTATTCGATGACCTTATGTCAAATGATATGTTGGTCTTAAGAATTTTTTAACAGGTTTTAGTTCAAAGCTTGAAAAATTAATTGACATGCATTTTAATTCCCAGAAAAATAAACATTTTATGGATTATATACTCATAGCAAATGACAATGAAATCACAATGCTCTGAAGCAATGCTTATTTATCTTTGCTCTGGCTACATGACTATAAAGTTCTACAGAGTACAATGGTATTTATTTATCCATCTGTATTCAGTTTTAGCTTATCTGGACGTTTTGATTGCCTTAAAGTTCTCTCACATCTCTAGACCTTTATAAGGTAAAGTGAGTGATCTCGTTTCTGCTTCACATACCTCATTCCTTCCTTTGTACAGTTTCTTGTGATAAAGGCAGAGAGAGGGAAGAAAACACAGGAGTACTTTTGAAGTCTGAGACTCTATTATCTGCAACTATTTTACTGTTCAAAGTATGTCACAAGTCTATATCTGAAATTGCAGTATAAATAGATGATGCTATTACAGGGATGCCATTGATTATTGGTCATTAATCCACCTCAACTTTGTACTTTAGTTTCATTATGTTATAAATGAATAAATTAAGACTTGAGATTAGATTATTTTCCCTAAAGAAACTTGTCATGGGAATGAGCCAGAAATGAAAGTCTTCTGACATTAAAAATGTTCTTTCTTCTAACTCTGTTGAACTGATTCATTTACATTCACAGATGCTAAAATTATTTTCTCTGTAAAGGTAGACCAACTTTATATTATAATATTTCATATCAGTATTTCAAGAAATGTTAAGAAGTTAATTAGATTAGTTACCCTTTTTTGAAAACTGAATGAATATAAATCCTATCCTTGCACACCAATCTCTATGGGTTGTTTTTTTTTTTATCAAATCATTATTGAATCTTTGGGTGTACATCATCTGACCCTCCAGTTAAACCACTACCTTCTTTCAGGCAGAACTCCCGAGTTCAAACTTTATCTTCACATTCCTCCTAGGGCCAATATATTTTACCTATATTGTAGGTAATTGATAAAACTAAAACAACATAATGTCAGCTGAATATAGTTCTCTGCTGGAAGTATTAAAAGCAAAAAATCAAAATCGATCTTTGGTTGAGTAAAAGGTAAGGAATTATTTTGAATTGTTCTTACATAAGAAAAGAAAATATGGTCATGTTGATGTGCTTTCAAATATTTCATTCCAGTTAATATATAAATATCTCCTCATTTTTATTTGCTCGATCTCTGTGTTGAAAATTAACTGTGGTGGACTGCCAGGAGCTGACTGGTGAACTATTTCTTTTTATCCACAGTAATAGTCATCACAAACATTGGAGTCAAAGAGGTACTCACTTTTCTATTAAAAATTTAAATCCAGGGCTGGAGAGATAGCATGGAGGTAGGAAGTTTGCCTTGCATGCAAAAGGATGGTGCTTTGAATTCCAGCATCCCATATGGTCCCCTGAGCCTGCCAGGAGCTATTTCTGAGCATAGAGCCAGGAGTAACCCCTGAGTGCTGCAGGGTGTGACCCAAAAAACAAAAAAATAAAAAATTTTAATCCAGATTTATTTTTTACTGCATATGACAGATACCTGGGTACATGATGTTCTATATTCTCTACAGTTTTTTAATTGAATAACTTTATCAGACAGAAATAATTATATGTTTAAATATGTATTTTGGGGGCCGGAGAGATAGCACAGCGGCGTTTGCCTTGCAAGCAGCCAATCCAGAACCTAAGGTGCTTGGTTCGAATCCCGATGTCCCATATGGTCCCCCATGCCTTCTAGGAGCTATTTCTGAGCAGATAGCCAGGAGTAACCCCTGAGCACTACCAAGTGTGGCCCAAAAACCAAATATGTGTGTGAGTGTGTTTGTGTGTGTATTTTGAATAGATTTTTTGTCTATTGATGAATGAGAATGCTCCTTTCGCCAAATTTTAGTCAACCATAGGATATAGAAAGAAAAGAATCAGAAAATAATGTATATTGTCTTTTGAAAGCTCTAAATACTGGCTGGAGCAATAGCATAGCTAGTAGAGTGTCTGCCTTGCACGCAGCTGACCCAGGACCAACTCAGGTTTAGTTCCCCGGGATATGGTCCCCCGAGTCTGCCAGGAGTGATTTCTGAGCACAGAGCCAGGAGTAATTTCTGAGTGCTGCTGGGTATGACCAAAAAAAGGGGGGGTGGAGCTGAAGATAACTCTCAACATTATGTCCTCTCTTAGCAATGTGAATTTTAGAGGAAAAGCCCAGATGTGATGCAGTTTAGTTCCCAATCACAACTATCTCTAGAGAATGGTAACATAAAAACTCTACCATACTAAAATATATGATCATCTGTTTCCACACTTGAATAAAAACTGAAATTTCATTTTAAATGTTGAATTTTAGATTTTCAGTTAGGAGTCCCTTAAAACCACGTAAAAATTGATTGCCACTTCAGATTCTTTGCAAAGTGAAACTAGTCTTTCTCATAAATAAGCTTCTCAAAAGGAACCAACACACAGTCAAGGCTAACTTCACTATTAAAGTAGCAATTAAGTAGCAATAAATGTGAAGAGTGTTTCACATCACTATAAATAGATCTGTACTTTTGGAAATATATTGCAATAATGCCTGGGGATAATGTTATTTCCTTCAGACTTAAAATGACATTGGCAGACCTGTTACAGATATGGAAACGTTGATTGAGAGCGACAGGCACTTGAAGCTGCTGTACAAAATTTCAGATAAGGGTGGATTCCATGGTAGATTATGTTTCTACCATAGGACAATGTAGACAGGAGAATTTTAAGTTAATAGTCTCCATCAATGTCAGTGTCTGAAAACAGAAAGTATAACCACTTCGATAGTTTCATATTTGCTAAGGGACATCCAGCAGTTAAAAAGTGGTTTTCTAGATATGCCTGTTTTTCCAGAAGACATTGGCATTTGAATCAGAGACTTAGTAAAGAATCTGTCCCTGACATCATCACTCTACTGAGGGACCAAAATGAATAACAAAATAGAAGAGAACTAGAGTGATAGTACAGTAGAGAGGATACTTACCTTTCACATGGCTGATGTAGGTTTGATCTCTATCATCCTGAAGACACCAAAAGTGAACCTGACAGTAGAACCAGGAGTAAGCCCTGAGTGCTGTACTGAGGGTGAGCTAAAGACAAAAATATATTTTAATTAACAAATTAATAAATAAATAAAAGCAGGAGGATGGTTTTCTCTTTTCTTGAACTGTAATATTTATATTTTTGCTCTCGAACTTGAGAGCACCTAATTCTGAGTCTTAATACAAGATTGATAATGATACATTATGCTATGCTGTGTTATATATCCCATTATCTCTCCAGAGGAACCTAACTAACCAATAACAAAAATCTTCTATGTGCAGATTACAGTGAAAGATCTCTCTCTCCAACTGTATCACCCACATAAAAAGTACCACCAGGAGCCACTTCACTATGTAAAAACCACAAGCAACAGTATAAGACTAAGACATTGTCCAATGCTTTATCAATTACAAAACAACCATTTGTGTATGTGAAATTTAGAGAAAGCCTAACATAAATTAGATATACTGTAAAAATTTTGTAATGTATAATAGTGAAGTTTAATTATAAAAGACTACAATTTATTATCACTAGATTTTATATTTCATGGCAGTAAATATAAAGTTGAAAAATAATATCAAAAGATAATGATAAGATAATAATTACAACCAACAAAGTGTAATAAATTGATTTAAAATTGAAAGAAGATATGGCTGGAACAATAGCACAACAATAGAGCATTTGCCTTGCACACAGCTGACCCAGGATGGACCTGGGTTCGATCCCGGCATCCCGTATGGTACCCCAAGCCAGGAGTAATTTCTGATCACATAGTCAGGAGTAATCCCTAAACATCACCAGATGTGGCCCAAAAACAAAAAAAAAAAAAAAAAGATTGAAAGAAGAATTGGGACCCGTATCTCTCTATAAGACCAGTATCTCAACAAACCTCAACGAAGATATTTTGATTTTCTTTTTTTATTTTATTTATGCTTTCCTTTCCAGAGAAATGCATGACTGTATTCTATTAACCCTAATCCTCTCTGTCTTTAGGATTTATTGACCTTTCTATGAATTTTAAATAGTGAACTGAAATATTACCTTGTCTAATTTCATCTGCTTTAATTTTTCCTGTGTAAATTTTAAATAGCCTTTAATGTGTTGTATATCATACTTAGCATTATCTTTTGTTTGATTAATAATTATGATATTATATTAAACCACTGACATTGATTTTAATTGCTTAAAGTCAAATGAAAGAAAAAATTATACTTAAAATTTCATCATACAATAATTTTGATTTTCATAGTCAAATTATAAAAAATCATCTTTGTTAACATATTGATATTAACTACTTTTCAAATATTACTTTATTGTTAAATAATATGTAACAAAGTTGCACTTTCATAAATCATTGCTTACTAATGTAGATTGATCTAGCAGAGTAAAAGTTGATAGTTTAATCAAGAGTCAGAAAGTACTCAATATTTTCTTTCAGTATGGTCTATAGAATTAAAACAATTTAGTCCTACAAAAATAAGCAAGTTAGAGCTCCAATTTGTCTTATATAATATTTTTAGACATATTGAGAAGAGAGAAAATTGGGATCAAGCAAGAAATTACAAACTGAGCAGATGCTAAAGGTGTTTCTCAAGGATTCAGATCTAAACAGGCTGTTTTGACTGTTTTATTCATATCAAAAATCACTATATCTAATGCACATTTTCAAAGCAGAATAAAAAGAAACAAGAATAAATCAATTCAAAGAAATGAGTAGATATATATGTCTAAATATTAGCAATTCAAGGTAATAAAATCCATTTGACTACATTGAAAAACAGCGGTGTTTATTTTTATATGACTGCTATTATTGACATTAAACAGGAATTTTCCAAAATTTTTCAGAACTGGTTGCAGAAAGGAGGAATGTCAATAATAGCCCAATTCTCAGCAATAAGACATCAGACTCAATTGGCTACCAGGAAGCATCTCAAAATGAAATACTATTCCTACAGGAACTTTTAAAGATTTTATAAATCTATATCTTTACATGTTTACTGTTTTTTCTTTTCTCTAGTATTAGTAAGTAGCATAGGAAAAGCAGTTATTTCTAATTAGTGTTTAAGTGCATGACAAGAAATATAATTGAATGAAAAGAACAATTCAAAAGGGAAGAGAAGCTACTCCAGACCCACATCACAGTCTACTAGGGAAGCAGCTTCCCAAGGGGTGAAAGGCATGATAGGTGACTGCAAAGAAGAGCAGGTAACAGACCAAATTTAAAGGTAGGAGGATTTACCTGGAAAAGAGTTATGAGAAAGATATACAGGGCTGTTCAGGCGACCTAAAAATGGCTACAGCAATTTTAAAAGTCGATTTGAGATGAGTCCAGAAAAAAGTCATTTTGCTAGAAAAGTGAAAAAGTTATTTTGCCACAGTTTACAACTATACTGTTCACAACATCTGTATTGAAATTCTTTCACTGCCATGTGTTCTCCAGGGACTTCCCATTGTATCATACCTTCTAGTATACTGCTGAAATTCAGCTTTCAATTGCACCTCAAATGAAATATTTACAGTTTGAATTTGCAAAGCCATGATATTCTCTTCAAGGCATGATGATAGGGAGAAGAGAAAATTCATGCATTTTTTTGTGTTTCTGAAATTTATTTAGCATGTTGATATACATACAACATATATAGACATAGGCATATGTGTAAACTTATATGTATACACATGGATACATGTACACCATTTATGTCCATCTACCTAAATACAGAAATTTTCAAAGAAGTTGACAAAATCAAATTTGTCATATTTTCCTAGTACGCTTATGTTTCTTTAGAGCCCAAAGTACTCTATAGTATAGGGAACTATAAACTTAGAAAGAATTCTTAAGCTCCATTTCAAATGGTTTTCAGGGAAAGAATTATTTTCCTCATGACCTAAACATAGCATCATCCACAAATATTGGAAAAGCAATATTGTCCAGGAATATTGCCTCAAGAAAGCAGACACTGCTGCTTTGTATAATAGTAGGCTTTGAGATGTCAAGTTGACACATGTACTTCAAACAGAGAATAGGAATACAAAGAATCACAACTGTGAAAAATGAGCCCATAAAATGCTATGATGCTATAAATGTGTGTGAATATAATTTTAATAATATGTAATATAATAATATAAATTTATATCTTTCTGAAAATGCCATCCTGAAATCATTAACTTGGGAGTGGGAATCACTATATTAAAATTGTAACCTAGATAGACACCAGTAATCAAGTCTACATTTAGTAATAAAATCTACTGTATCTAGACCAGGGGCAGGGATTAAGTGTTTTTAACATGCACATGACCAACCCTGGTTCAATTCCCACCAACACATCTGGTCCCCTTAGTACCATTAGGAATTACTCCTGATCACAAAACCAGTCCTGACACTGCTAGTTGTCACCCAAATTCAACCCCCAAATAATTAAAATCAACCTTTATTTTTTGCCATCAACTAAGAATTTGTTACTATTTTTTAAATGTCTTAATGGAAAACACAAAAGAAATGTCATTTTTCTTTTAGATTTTAATTTTATTATAGTTTGGATATTATGGTTGCATTAATGTCCAAATATGTGCCACTAATGCAAAAAGTTACTGTATCCCAGGGACACCAAAGTTTGAATATATTCCAGGACTGTCTCTATATCACCTGAAGTTTAGTCATCACTATCCCTACCAGAGTTTGGTAATTATTTGAAAACATCAAAATTATTCTTTAACATTATGTTGCCTTTGTTTTGTCTTACTGTGTCCCACAGAGAAGTGAGATTATCCAGTACTTGCTCTTCTCCCTCTGTCTGATTTAGAAAACTGATTTTATGTTCTTAGAAACATCCTGCCTGTATCCCTTAACTCTCAAAAATAAAAACAGAAATGTATTTGGTTACAATAACCAAACTTTTCAGTTAAAATATTTTTTACAATGTAGATGCCATTATTTTGGATCTTTAAAAGTTTTGTGATTTTTTTGTCCTGAAATTGTATTTGGCCAAGAAAATTGTCAAATAGAAAAATCTATTCCTTTCTGTAAGTCACGAAATTTGAAGGACTACCTCTGCCAAGAAGGAAAATGCTTATTTATGCTCATCTATTTCACCAACAGACATCCTCTGGACACATGTCTTCTCTGCTCCAGGCTCATAATGATACCTAAACCCCAATCCTTGATTCTTGTTCTTCACTTTCTATTGATCTCCAAATCCTTTTCTTTTTTTAAGGCAAACTGGGTTGTCACCAGTGCTTTGATTTCTTGACTGTCACAGTCCTTTATTCCTTATGACACATTTCTTAAAGGTTGACTTTATACTTAAAGTTTCTTATTTTGGGTCAAGTTGACTCGCTACCAAATTGTCCCAGGTAAATCAACCTCCGGACTAAATTCTGCAGTCTTCTCAAAATGAGGTCTAGTAGATATCCTCACACACACCATATACACCCAGCAGACACCACCCCAGACTTCCTCCAACATATAAATGGACAACCTTCATAGATCCTGGAGCACACTGGTGAGTACATATCTGCACAACACCTCACCCAATTTCATGCTACTAAGAGTAAGTTGGAGCACAGCAAATTTGTTGGGAAAGATTCATAGAAGGCCATTAAACTTAGGGGGAAAAAAAGTAGCAGAAGTATCAACCAGCATCAACCAGCTCTGTAAACCTTCAATGGTTTTAATAACAAGATTTTGAAACTTAGCAAGTACCAAACTTTGAATTTTATTGAATAATTTCTGATAATTCCATTTTTTTCTTAAATATCTTAAGCAGTATGAAGTAAATTGATTTTTGCGTGCTCAGAGGACAGGCTTGGGTGGTGGATGGGAAACTGGGGACTGACAGGGAACGTCACACTGACGATGGCATTGGTGTTGAAACATTAAAATCCTGAAACAACTGCAGTATGAACAACATTGGGACTCATGGTATTTAATTAAAAAAATTTTTCAGGGGCCGGGCGGTGGCGCAAGAGGTAAAGTGCCTGCCTTGCCTGTGCTAGCCTTGGACGGACCGCGGTTCGATCCTTCGGTGTCCCATATGTTCCCCCAACCCAGGAGCAACTTCTGAGCGCATAGCCAGGAGTAACCCCTGAGCGTCAACGGGTGTACCCAAAAACCAAAAAAAAAATTTTTTTTTCAAAGTTTCTTATTTTTGTTTTAGGCATTATCAATATATACTCTGATCTTAATTTTTTTTTTTCATTTTTACTCCTGTGGCAACAATATCTTTTAGTTAGAACTTTTGTCACTCATCACAGGATAAATTTTGCCTGTAGGAAAAAAGAAACATACGGAACAACAACAAAAAAGACTCTTCTTAGGGCAGGAACCAGTATCTGTGAATGAGGCAGGGTAGGTGCCATGTCCGAACCAATGTGCATCTTCAGAAGAGCAGCACTTCTTTCAAGGGCATGAAGAATGTAACATCCTCCAAAGACTTCCAGAAATAGGTGTAAGTTGAAAAAACTTAAAAATAGATAAAAACGGGCCCGGAGAGATAGCACAGTGGTGTTTGCCTTGCAAGCAGCCTATCCAGGACCAAAGGTGGTTGTTTCGAATCCCGATGTCCCATATGGTCCCCCGTGCCTGCCAGGAGCTATTTCTGAGCAGACAGCCAGGAGTAGCCCCCGAGCACTGCTGGGTGTGACCCAAAAAACAAAAACAAAACAAAAAAAAAAGGATAAAAACTTGAAACAATGATCTTTATTCCATTTGCTGGATATAAAGAAAAATAATAAGAAATAATAAATGGGGCCCAGAGAGATAGCACAGCAGCGTTTGCCTTGCAAGCAGCCGATCCAGGACCAAAGGTGGTTGGTTCGAATCCCGGTGTCTCATATGTTCCCCCCATGCCTGCCAGGAGCTATTTATGAACAGACAGCCAGGAGAAACCCCTGAGCACCGCTGGGTGTGGCCCAAAAAACAAAAACAAAAAAAAAAGAAAAGAAAAGAAAAGAAAAGAAATAATAAATGGACAAGAGTGATATAAGTGGTCTATAGAATTTAGTTCAGCATATGCCAGGGTCATATGTCATTAATTATATTGTAAATCACAGTATCTCAAATAAAATAATTTTAATGATGGAAAACTCATAATTGTGAGTTCAGATCAACTCAGAATGTGAAAATATTTGGGTTTCTAGTTTCACCCCTACATTAGCCTTGCCTTGAAAATGTAAGGTATATTCTTGTATTAAGTTTATTTAAAGTATTAAAGAATCATAATATTAAATTCAAAACATTTACCTAGGGCAATAATTTGTACAGCTATCATTTATAAAAAGAAAAAAGGTTGAGAGGGATTTAGCAATTTAGTGCTAAAAATGAGACATTAAAATTACATTAGAAGTGTTACACAGGGCCTGGAGAGATAGCACAGTGGTGTTTGCCTTGCAAGCAGCCGATTCAGGACCAAAGGTGGTTGGTTCAAATCCCGGCGTCCCATATGATCCCCTGGGCCTGCCAGGAGCTATTTCTGAGCAGACATCCAAGAGTAAGCCCTGAGCACAGCTGGGTGTGGCCTAAAAACCAAAAACCAAAAAAAAAAAAAAAAAGGTGTTATACAGGGGCCGGAGAGATAGCATGAAGGTAAGGCATTTGTCTTGCATGCAGAAGGATGGTGGTTCAAATCCCGGCATCCCATATGATTCCCCAAGCCTGCCAGGAGCAATTTTTGAGCATGGAGCCAGGAGAACCCCTGAGAGCTGCCGGGTGTGACCCAAAAACCAAAAAATAAAATAAAATAAAATAAAAAAATAATAATAATAATAGAAATGTTATACAAAGGCTTTTTAAAATATGAAGTAGAATATAAAAGGTAGAAGTGATAACCTATAAAAAGTAAAGGTACTATTTATGAGATACTATTAGTATATACTGGGGATAAAAATTGCAAGCCAATAGATTTAACAGCAATGCATCTTTTATAAGGTAAGTCTATATGTCTATTCTTAATTTAGTCTATCCCTAATTTAGCATAGTTGTTCTCTAAAATTTAATAAATATTTTAATTATGTAAACCAATTTAAATGTTTAGCCTTGCCTAGAGACAAAAAATATTCTGATCTGCAAACAAGAGTAATTCAGTCCTAGATACAGCTATAATCCGCATTACAAATGAATGCATTGATATTCTAGTTTATACATCTTTCTCTTTTTATTGAAATTAAGCAATTTCCTTGGGTCTAATTATCTCCAAGTTTTGACAAGACCAGATTCTTAGGCTTGCAAGACTGAAAACTTAATCAGGAAAAGTGATGAATCAACCACTAGACTGTGCTTTAATGACTCTCCTACTCCATAATTAGGATTCCAAATGGACACCCCAACATCACAGACATGGGAAATCAACATATTTTGCTCTCTGTATTTTATTTGAATTTGTGTTTTTTCCAAATATTTTTTACTTGTCATATGCTCTAAAATTGTTTGCACATTAACAAATAAAGGATAGGGGCCTGACCAATGGTTAGTATTAGGGCATTTGCCTTGCATGCAGCTGACCCAGGATGAACCTCGGTTGATCCCCAGTGTCACATATGGTCCCCTAAGCCAGGATCGATTTCTGAGTGCATAGCCAGGAGTAACAACCCCTGAGCATCACCAGGTGTGGCCCAAAATTAAAAAAAATTAAGCTATATATAATTTATGCATAGTGAAAATTTAGGTTAAAGAATAATATATATATGCACAGTTTAAGTTAAATTCAAAGTTTTTATAAGGTTCAGAATAACATTTAATAAATTTAAAGGGAGAAATATGCAAAATATTTTCCAAGATTCAATCTGTACCAAAAGTCTTTTAGCAAAGAGTATTCAAAGTTTATATTACAGGAAAGATAATTTACTGTTTTTAATTACAGTAAAGAATAAATTTAAAAAAATATGGGGACTATGCTATACATAAATATACTCTACATATCTTATTGTTGAGAAATTACATATAATGATGGGACTACTATTAGTACAGTATGATGTAACTTCTACTCCTCCACCAATAGAAAAAATGCCTAACCCCCCGGTGTTTCAAAACATTTTGCACAGAATCTCCAAACATTTTTGTTGTTTTGGGGGCCACACCTGGAAGTGCCCAAAGGTTACTCCTGGCTCTGCCCTCAGAAATCACTCCCTGAAGTGAAGAATAGGATGGGAAGCCAGAGACTCAAGCTACAGTAATTACTAACGATATGTTTTAATGCCCTGATTTTACCAAATATAAAATAACCCTTCAGCTTCTTTGTCCACAGTGGTTCTTGGAAACACAGGGTGTTTTATAATTTTATACCTCCATTCTCAGTCATACTAGATACCATATACAGTGTCCATTATGATAATGTCTCGATAAAATAATTTACCCATTTCCTTTTGTTTATGTTTTCTATTAGGATCTAAAGCATATGGTCATTCAGACCACTGAAACAGTCAACGGTACACCAAAGACTTATATTACAGTTTCTACTCATCAAATACATTTTTGCAAATTACCATTCTCTCTCTCTTTCTCTCTCTCTCTCTCCTTCTTCCATTTCCCCTTTCTTTTTCTTCTTCTTCTTTATCAACTCAGTCCAGGTTAAATAAAACACACAAAGTCAGTTTCTCTTTAGGAAAGGAACCACAATACCTAAGATGCTGTGGATAATACTAGATAGGATAACCACCTCTTATACCACAATACCACATTGCTTAGTTCTCTAGACGTAAAAGCTAAGTATATCCTAAAATGCTCCAGTCACTATCTAACCCTGAAACCTTAATTTAGCAAACCCACCCTTATCAGTGATGAAGTGCCTAGATTAAATTGGAAAACCTTCCAACTCCTATGCACAGGCCAAATTTTTTTAACTTATTTCTACTGTATTTACTTATTGGTTTTCTCTTCTCTCTTATCTTTTGTTCTCCCTTTCTCTCTCTCCTAATCTAAGCTAATTATTTACCTTTACTTAAATCAATTATTTCTTAAGAGCTCAGATCCATCCTATGAGGGTCAAGCCTCTAACAACAAATTAAGAATAGATTGCTAATGTCTATATTTATGTGCGCATGAGTTTATTGACAGTGGACTCCTCTCTGAGTGCCAAATCTAAACAATCCATGCCTAAAGTGTGTATAGTCCCTGCTATATACTATCCCTCCTCCCCTCCTTCAGAAATCCTTATATCCTTTCATACACACCACCGATATGATCCGATATCTCTCCTTATTTAACTCTCTTTATCCTCAGTTCTTAACTCATTAGGTACCGAGACAGATCTCTTGCCCCAATAAGCCATCACTGAGCTATCAAAGTGAAAAGAAACCTCTCAACTTCACATCTCAAGAAACTACAAACAACATTCATGCTGACTCATGCTGTGTGGCCCTTTTTCTCACTCCCCCCACAAATTTGAACTGTTGCATGATACTGGATTCAGCCCAAGAAGGACCCCAAGTACAAGGGCTCTACCTGATCCTTTTCTGCTGCTCAACAAGACCAGGGTGTGTGATGAAAACATGCCCTGGATTTCATCCCCCACAAGAATATATCAAAAGACAACGGGAAAGCCTATATTTCCTTTATATGTTTAAAACCTCTATAATAATACCTTTGAGTCTGTTTATTCCCAAATGTAAGGTAGCCTCTTACATCACTTTATTTTTCTTCAATTACTTTTTAAATTTATTTTTATATATTTCTTCTATAATGTATATATACACACACACATACACACACACATATATTGCTTTTTCTCTTTAACTTCACCTATTTTGGTTCTGCTTGGTATGAAAACCTACAAGAAAAGGTCTTTCTGGGATAAAAGCTCAGATCAAAACCAGGGCACAGAGATTGTGTAGCTGATATTCTCAACCCCAAATGCACCAGCAATGTAACATAGTACCATTCCTATTTGCAAAGGTATACTAAAAATGGGGAAATTTTATGTACAGAAACAAGTTCTTATCTACTAGGGATAAGAACCCATACATTTTATAATCCAGTGCATCTCCCACCCTGAACATAGACTTCATAATATCAGACAGTGACCATCCAATCCCGAGCCCTAGACCCAGACAAAGAATGGACACAGTTCCCTGCAACAGCACCAGGAACCAAACTACCCCTGGTAAATTCCTAATACCGCTCTAGCATCAACCCATGCCAATTTTGATATGACATCCCGACGACGAGGAAACGGCAACAACTTGATCTCAAGAGCAGGTTGTAATATATAATCACCTAACTGTAAGATGATATCAGAAGACACATCATCTTTTGATCTGTGCAAAAACCAAGATGGCTAACTACAGAAGCTGACTTTGACAACCATGACTGGGCAGAACTTATCCTGGGACCAAAAAGAAAGACCCTAGCCTAGGCTCGGCCTAGGACTTGTACAATAACCAAGATCTCTAATTCCAGAGGTCTGACTTTGACAATTGCGACAGAGCAGATCTTCTTGAAACATGATGAAAGACTATCCTAGGCTTCGTCCTAGGACCTGTGCAAAAACAAAGACCATCAATTACAGAAGACTGATTACAACAGTGATGGAACAGAACTGCTAGAACCATAAAGAAAGACGCTATCCTAGGCTTCATCCTATGACTTGTGAAAATACCAAGATTTATAGTTAGAGGCCTGATTCTATCATCAACAATTGAGTGAAAAATTTCCTGGCACCATAAAAAGTCCTTGGGGTGTGAAAAGGAGTGTGCATGGAATCTGTAGTTATAGGTTATAGTATGTTTCATGACAATATGTTTCAAGGGTGGAGAAACCCTGTATCTTTTAGGCCAAGGAATTCCCTTTTTAATTTCCCCAATATTTACTGTGCCTATGCAAAAACAAAAAAACAAAAAACAAAAACACCTTGCCACACCAGCCCTCCTTCCTTTTTCCTTTCCTTTCCTTTTCTTTTCTTTTCTTTTTTCTTTTGTTCTTGTGGTTATTGTTTGGTTGTTAATTTGTTGCTGTGGGGCTCTTTGTAGTTGCTGTTTTGTCTTTTTGTTTGATTTTTGTTTCTTTTTTGGTTGTTTATTTTTGTAGGTTTTTGGTTTTTGTATTTTGAGGGGGGGGGTTCTTCTTTTTTTCCTTTCTTCTTTTTAAATTGATATTTATGACCTCTAGACAACTCCTCCCGTTTTTTGGTTTGTGTGTTTGCTATTTTTCTCCTATTCTTTTTTTTTTCAAACAGAACCACATAATTTGAATCATCTTGTTCTGCCTCATTAATTGAGAGGCGGGAAGGGGGGGGGAAGGATGGTACCAGAACCAAATAGTCATATAAACATTAAATAGAAATATATAAAAAAAAGGATCAGACTTAAACACCAAACCCAAAGGCAACGATAACAGAATTGATAGCCAATCTTCAACAAGCTAAGTCCAGAGGGGACCAGTTACACTAGCAGTCTTGGGGGTAAAGAAGGAGGATGCTGGGATCTGGGGTAGAGGGAGGACAAAACTGGTAGTGGGAATACCCTTGATTCAATGTCACTATGTATTCAAATGTTCCCGTGAAAGATTTGTAAATCATATTGGTCACAAAAATTATTTAAAAAAAAAAAAAGAAAGAAATCACTTCCTGTAGGCTTGGGGGACCATCTGGGATGCCAGGAATCAAACCCAGTTCTGCCCCGGGTCAACAATGTGCAAGTTAAAAGCCCTACTGCTGTGTTATCTCTTTGGCACCTAAATGTATGAGTTTGTTATTTGTTATACACTTAGAATTTTAATATTAGATAAAATAGATCTAATGTTCCTTTTGATTCACCACAAATTTACTACAGATTGTTAAAAAATATTTTATATAAGAATCATTTGAAATGTTTGCAGAATCATTTTTAATACATGAGGTTAATACAATATACACAAAAAATATAAGTACTAGCAGTTTTAAAACATTATAATTCATTTTGTGAAAACATACAATGTTCCTGTATTCCAATATTCCATAGAAATAATTTAATTAAATGGTCAAAGGTTCCTCTTATCTCTGGTGGTGTAAAATTCTAAAATCTGGGAGGTTTTGAGAATTAGTAATATAAGCATACAGCTTACCTAACTAACATTAAAAAGGTAATATGTAAGTGAGGACTGAAACATACTGAGTATACAGTCATCCATCAACTGCGATTCTATAGTAAAAATCTTCTGTGTATGGCATTTGGCACATGGCATTTTATTAATATACAATTCCATGTTTTTCTGAACATATCATTGATCTTTGTAGTACTTTATTAAATTTAGAAAACATAGAAAAATTACTTTAATACCTTAGTTTATGATAGCAAAGATAAAAATTATTTCCTAATGATTTGGAGAAACAGTACAAGTAGTCCTTGAGTAGAGAATTAGATGTGGCTCCTGAGCCTCATTGGGTAGGACATAAACACAAACTAGAAATGTTTACTTAGAAGAACGTCATGGGTATCTTTAGAGGAATTGCATTAAATCTGTATAGTGCTTTGGAAAGTACTGCCATTTTAATTATGTTAATTTTACCAAACAGTGAGCAGGGTATGTGTCTCCATTTCCTGTGTCCTCTTTTATTTCTTGAAACAGAGTTTTGTAGTTTTCTTTGTATAGGTCCTTCATGTCTTTAAGTTGACTCCAAGATATTTGAGTTTGTATGGCACTAAAGGATTGCTTTTTGTAATGTCCTTTTCTTCTCTATCATTATTGGTATACAAAAAAACCGTTGATCTATGTGTGTTCATTTTGTAGCCTGGCACTGTGCTATTATATGAATCTTTGTTTCTAGAAGCTTTTTGTCAGAGTCTTTAGGGTTTTTTAAAGATAGTATCATGTCATCTGCAAACAGTGAGAGCTTGACTTTTTTCTTTCCTATCTGGATGCTCTTGATATCATTTTCTTGCCTAATTGCTAGGCAAGTACTTTTAGTACTATGTTGAATAGGAGTGGTGAGAGAGGCAAGTTTGTCTTGTACCATATTTTAGAGGAAAAACTTTTAGTTTATCTTCATTGATAATAATAATTGCCATTAGCTTGTTATAGATGACCTTAACTATATTGAAAAAAGTTCCTTTCACTCCCAACTTGATCAAAGTTTTTTTTATCAAGAATTGGTTTTGGACCTTATCAAATGCCTTCTCTGCATTTATTGATAAGATTATATGGTTTTTCATTTTTTTTGTTGATATGGTATATTATACTGATTGATTTATGGATGTTTAACCATCCTTGCATTTCTGGGATGAACCTAATTGGTCATGGTGTAAGACCTTCTTGATGAGGCACTGAATCCTATTTGCTAGAATTTTGTTGTTGATTTTTGCATCTGTGTTTATCAGGGATATTGGTCTGTAGGTTTTCTTTTTTCTTTCTTTTTCTTTAGTTAGTTTTTTTTTGCAGCATCTTTCTGGTTTTGGTATAAGGTAATATTAGCTTCATAAAAAAGAAAAAATTACTTAAAAACTTTCAGCTTTTTAAATTTTTTAAGCTTTTTATTAAACAATAAGGTAAATATAGGATAATTTAAAATCAAAGAAGTTATATTATTTCTATCTAATGTTCTATGTATTTCTATATACTAATCATTAAAATATCATTGAATATTATAAATAACATTGGTTTTAAATATTATAAAACATTTTTATTCAATTCTTTATATCCAGATATTCTGTTTGCTTGGAACATTTTATTCTAAATGATGCCATAATACTCAAACAGAAATCTTCCCATGGTTGTTTTTAGAACTTCTTTTTCTTATGGATTTAACTGAAGAAATCTTGGGATTTCTTTTTTTTTTAATTTTTATTGTAACCAATATGAATTACAAGTCTTTCACAGTTATATTTAAGGCACATAATAATAGTGAATTAAAACAATTCAAACCACCAGTGTTGACATCCCTCAGCCTCTGTTCCCAGCAAGCATAACACTCTTAGATCCTGGATTGTTAGTGTAACAATTTTCTTTTGTGTATAGGTTGTTGTAGTTTGGGTCTTTGGATTCTATTTTTTTAACTTCCATTCAATGTTCATGAGACTGGTTGCCCTTGGTACGATCCACTTTATTTTTTTCTCAATTTATGAGGTAGAACAAGTTGATTCACGTTCTATGGTTCTGTTGAAAAAGAAAAAAAAAAAAGGCAGGGATCAGCCCCTATGTGGAAGCTATGAATTTAAATTTTTTAATTTAAAATAAAAAAGAATTAGAAAAAGAAAAAAAAACACTAAATTTAAGAAAAAGAAAAATAGGAGGCGGGGCTGGTGTGGCAAGTTGTTTTTTGGGGACAGTTTGCTGTTATTTTTGTTTTGTTTTGTTTTTTTGTTCTTTGGATTTGGGGCCACACCCGGTAACATTCAAAGGTTACTCTTGGCTATTCACTCAGAAATCGCTCCTGGCTTGGGAGACCATATGGGACACCAGGGATCAAACCGAGGTCTGTCCTGAGTCAGTCGCATGCAAGGCAAATGCTCTACCACTGCACTAGCGATCCAGCCCGTTTTATGTGTGTGTGTGTGTTTGTTTGTTCGTTTGTTTTTGTTTTTTGAAACAAGCACAGTAATTGGGGAAATTAGAAAGGAAATTTCCTTGGCCTAACAAATACAGGGTTTCTCTATCCTTGAAGCACACTATATTGGGATCAACTTTAGGATAAAGCAATGCTCATTGTTGAACCCCGAGGGTGTTTTTTTTATTATTATCTTTATTTAAACGTGATTGCAAATATAATTGTAGTTGTATGATTACAGTCATGTAAAAAACACCTCCCTTCACCAGTGCAGGATTCCCACCACCAATTTCCCAGATCTACCTACTCCCCACCCCACCCACACCTGTACTCAAGACAGGCTTTCTTTTTCCCTCATTCATTCACATTGTTATGATAGTTTTCAGTGTAGTTATTTCTCTAACTGCACTTGTCATTCTATGTGGTGAGCTTCATGTCATTAGCTGCACCTACATGGGAGGATGGGGGGAAGTAAGAGTTGGGACTGAAGCAGTAAAATATTAAAAATGAGCTTTGTAGGGCAGTATCAAGGTCCCAATACAAGATGGATATTATGGATATATAGAATATATGCACACAATAATATCAATATGAAAACAAAGAGAAAAAATTTCCACTGATTGTCCCAATATAAACCAGTGCTAGGACAGCCTGCCCTCCTTCCAGAGCACATTCTCATTAGTGTAGGGAGAGATAGGGGGAAAGCCTGTTGACCCCTATAGAGTCCACCTAGACTGGAGTCCAGGAAAGACTGAAGTCCAGGGGAGAAAAATGCTATACCTGGCAAGAGCTGATCTCCAGAATCAAGGACGAAATCGGAAGCCAGATGTCTGCCCGCCCTCCTCCTCATGCACCTCCCCCCTGGAGTACGGAGGGGAGGGGGAATCTGAGGACCACTAAGAGTTCACCTGAATCTACTTCTGGCCATTTGAGCTGGCACCCAGGGAAGGCCTGGAGTCAGGGAAAAAAGACAAGGACGGCTGGGGGCCTGCCAAGCCTCCCAGCACTCCCCAGGCTAGGGAGAAAGGTTCTGGTATGGGGCCTCCCCAAAGCCCATACCTGGCAAGAGCTGGTCTCCAGAATCAAAGAGGAAACCAGAAGCCAGATGTCTGCCTGTCCTCCTCCCCATGCACCTCCCCCCTGGAGTATGGAGGGAGGGGGGAATCTGAGGACCATTAAGAGTCCACCTGAACCCACTTCTGGCCATCTGGCTGGCACCCAGGAAAGGCCTGGAGTCAGGGGAAAAAGACAAGGACGGCTGGGGGCCTGCCAAGCCTCCCAGCACTCCCCAGGCTAGGGAGAAAGGTTCTGGTATGGGGCCTCCCCAAAGCCCATACCTGGCAAGAGCTGGTCTCCAAATCAAAGAGGAAACCGGAAGCCAGATGTCTGTCCGCTAGTGCTGGTGCAGGGGACTATGTTTGTAGGTGCCCCGACCAGTGGGGGACACCAGTCAATATGTGGGTTACTTTCTCGGAGGGAGTGTGGGTTCAAAACATAAAGACACAGAATACACAAAACACACACAGAACAAATAACAGACACAGACAGACAAGAATGGGAGGATTTCGATTCCGTTTATTGAAGCAGGAGTCTCAGCTTAAATTTTTTGGGGAGCAGAATTCTGCACATACGCATACAGATACATTGAACAGATAAGATGGTCTAGATACATTGAACAGATAGGAATACCTAGATAACAGTGCCCATCGCGAGTGGGTCGAAATGTATAGATGATAGGACCCATCTCTGGCAGGCCAGTATGTACTGATAATGGGACCATCTTGCAGGGGTCTCAAACTCGGCCTGAGGGCCGTTTGCGGCCCTCCGTACATTTTGTGGCCCTGCCCTAGAGGAATCTTTTTTGTTTTGTGTTGTGTTGTTTAGTTGTTTGAGTCACACCCCCCAATGTTCAAGGCTTACTACTGACTTTGCACTCAAGGATCACTCCAACTTTGCCTCCTGCAGCCCCCAGGTAAATTGAGTTTGAGACCCCTGGTGGCCGGAATGTACAGATAACGGAAACTTCAGATAGGTTAGATAGGTTAGACTCAAGTTTCCCAAGGTTAAAATTCTATGCTTTCATTGTCTCTATGCAAGCCTTAAGTGGTTACACTTACTTTTCGGGGCTCCCTGCTTTTAGCAAAGTTCTCTGCTTGTTACAAAGACCTGCTTTTAGCAAAGTTCTTTGCTTGTCACAAAGGCCCCTTGCATGTGTCAGTTCTAAGGTTAGGATCCGGGGTTTGGAGTTGGACAGTTGATGTCCAAACTCATGCAGTCTATATCAAGTCCCCATGACCAATGTTCAGGCTGTGAAGTGCCCTGTATTATAAAATTTATGAGTTCTTATCCCTAACAGGGGTGGTGAATACGTCTTGAGCCGCATATGGCTCTGGGCCAAAATGAATGCAGCTCTTAGCCTCTTATCATTATTTTGTATACTGTGACTCTTTGCCAAGTTTGGATTTTGTTCTGCTGCTTCTGAGGAGGGACCTCTGAGGAGAGATCTCTGAGAGCTTCGTCCATCTTCCATCCCTCGGAAACAACTGCACATGCCAGGGAGAGAGGGACCCGGGTGTCACATGTTGTGTCACATCTTGCGTTAGTTTTTAGTGTGGAAGAAGCAGCACACCCTCATCATTACTGCAAGATTTTTACCCTCACTCAAAATGGCAAAATGCATTCTGTGTTTAATAAAGTATTGTTAAAATTAGATACTTTTGTGTGTGTGAGTGTTTGTCTGTTTTGGCAGGTCACTGCGTGGTGTGGCTCTCTGACTCTCACAGTTTAAAACTGTGGTATATAATCATTAAAAAATATGCTCATCTGGGCCCGGAGAGATAGCACAGTGGCGTTTGCCTTGCAAGCAGCCGATCCAGGACCAAAGGTGGTTGGTTTGAATCCCGGTGTCCCATATGTTCCCCCGTGTCTGCCAGGAGCTATTTCTGAGCAGAGAGCCAGGAGTAACCCCTGAGCACCGCCGGGTGTGGCCCCAAAACAAAACAAAACAAATATATATATATATATATACACTCATCTGGGGCCAAAGCAATAGTACAGTGGTAGAGCGTTTGCCTTGCCAGCAGCTGACTCAGGACGGACCTGGTTTGATCTGTAGCTTCCAGTATGGTCCCCCAAGCTAGGAGCAATTTCTGAGCAGCCAAGATTAACTCATAAGCGTCAATGAAAGTGGCCCCAGAAGCAAAAACGAAACAAAAAAAATACACTCATCCAAAAGGATATATGCACGCTGGTACTCATCATAGCACTCAGTACAATAGCTAAAAATTGAAATCACCCTAGATGTACAACAATAGACAACGTGGATGTGGTAAATATATACAATGGAATACTACTGGATATAAGTAAGGTACAATAATGCAATTTACAGCAATATAGATGGAACCGGAAGATATTATGTTAAATGAAGTATGCCAGAAGAAGGATAAATACAAAATGACATTACTAATAAGTAGTATGTAGAATAACTGCATGAACCATGCAATAGTTTAAATGGGTATTGTTGAGAACACATTAGGCTCCAGAGTATATATATTGAGAAGGAAAGAAATTGAATGGAAGAGGAGAAAGACAAATACATAAGAACAGAGGACAGAGACCAAGAGGGCTCAGATGTATTAGCAGTGTTGAAAAAAGTTAGAAATAAATATTCAAGCTAAAATCAATAACAATTAAATCATGATATTCCATATTTTAACAACTAAAGTTAAAAATTATCCTGTTATAATGGCATGTTGGGGTGGGGAAACTTGACATGGGATCGATTCTGGGAACATTGGTGGAGGGAATTTAACATGGTGGTGGGATTTGTCCTGAAACATTGTATTTCTAAATCCCAACTATGAATAACTTTGTAAATCATAATTATTTTAAAAAATACATTTAAGTGAGTCTTTTTCATAATATCCTACCCAGGAATTCACCTATTTATATTAAATACATGGTGTGATGGGAATACATGATATTTCTTCAAGATAATCTATTCAGTATGTTTGTAAAAAATTTTTATTAAAACAGTTCATATAGATTGAGTGTTAGTTCATACAGATGAACAGTTTATATAGATGTTGGGGATACAGTTGAGAGTAAACCTCACAGACTTTGTGCATCATGGAAGGCAGACAGTAAACAATAATTGACTATTCAAATGAAGGTGAGCTTGATAGAGATCATAGACATTAGTCAGGAAATGCTGGATTTAGAAAACAATAACTATCAAATTAAATAGTGAGGAATAATGAAAATCTAACCATGCAATTAGGCAATAGGAAACTGCCTGACATGTTATAGAAACTGAAAGGAAGTCAATGTGGCTTGAATTTAGCACACAAGTGATAGAAGGTGACATGACATAAGGCTAGGAAAATCTCTGTTTACATTGAAATTACTCTTTTTTTTTTCAAGCACTGCTCATTAGTGCCAGTTTTTCTCTTTGTACTGTTCAGAACAGACTCATCTTATCTGTCTCCCTGAGACAGGCCTTTAGCATTTATCTGAAGCATCTCTCTTGTATATCTGTGTCTTTGCCTCTGTTAATTGCTTGCAGTTTTTTAATCTCCTCCCAATGTTTGAGAGGATACATATTCAGCTCACACTCCCATAATTATTATAAGAGATTATTTTTCATAATGTCCTACCCAGCAGCTTATTCTATTTATATCAAATGCATGGTCTGTATACTTCTGCACGGTATAGGTACACTGTTCAAAAAATGTTCTGGTCAGTAATAGCATAATTATTACAAATTATCTCCAAGTAAAATATCTATGTAATGCAAATAACTGTAAGAAATAAAAATATTCACAAAAAATGGAAAGGCACCCTATGCTATGGAATGTAAAATAAACTAGTAAGATCCTCACAAAAGCAATATATAGATTTAATTCTACAGATATTTTCCTAATTTTTAGTTGATAAAATATTAATTTATGTAATCCCATGTGTTTTGGGGATATAGAAAATCACCTTTTCTAAGTATATGTCACTGTATAGTAACATCAAAACTACCATCAAAATTAAAGCATCTCTCTACCACAATCCATTGAACTATCTTCCCAAATCAACCTCCTTTACCTGCCTCCTCATCTAACAACCATACTTCTGTCTGAGTCAACAGGTTTGTTTCCAATGGGTCTTACTTGTCCCCATACTTTTCATCTGAATATGTCACATTAAGTAATATTTATCTTTATCCTCTAAACTTATTTCACTTGATATAACCCCTCCAATCATCCATATTTTATCTAAAAGCAATATTTAACTTTATGCTAAAATAATAATTCATTGTGTGTATATATATATACACCATATATTCTTTTTTTCCACTCATCTGTCATTTGGCATTTAAATTACTTCTATATCTTTGCTATAATAAAGATATGCTGCCTATGTCTTTGTATTCTTTGTATTGATAAGTAGGAACAGAATATTGAAACATGTAATCGTGTAAAATAAGTGTTCCCCCACCTTCCACTTTCCTTTTTATCTAGCACTTTCATATATAAAAGTCCACTGGATCTTATCCATCCTGCCCTGCCTGGTTAAATTTTGCACTGGGTTACTAAAGAAAGAGCAGTTTTGGCTTGGCACTCAGAGAATACCACGAGACACAGACTGACTCGATGACTCTCCTGACTGAATTGGTTTATTAATCTTTCATAGCTACCCTATCTTTATCAAACCAGTCCATGTGGAGTTGGAGATATGGTAGGTGAGGTGGCTTCACAAAATGGGAATTTATTTTACATAGTAGACCTATATTTTTTAATTTGAAACTTCATGCTTATTCTATAGAAGATAGATAGAACTTACATTTTCACCAATACTATATTAGGGTTCCTATTTTGCCACACTTCACCAAACTTTGTTTTCTTGTCTTTTTATAGATATAGGACAATTCACAGGTGGCATGTGGTTTCTAATTGCCATTTTAATTTGGATTTCACTAAAAGTTGATAATAATGAGAGAGCCCATTGAAAAATAAAATAAAAGCACAAACAAACGGTACTACCTTAATAAATGTAAATAAACAAGTGGCAGATTCAAAAACTTCTTCATAACAAAACAAATGACAGCAAATTAAAAACACTACTGAATATGAAAAAATATTTATGTCATGAATTGGACAAACAGCTGGTTTCCAAGATATATAAAACACTCACAAAACTTAACAGTGAGCAGGAGAGAGAATACAGGGAATACATATTTTTCCTTGAATGCTACTAACCCAAATTTAATCCCAGCACTTCATATGAACCTCCACACACCAACAGAAGTGCCAGAAGTGATTCTTCAGCAGAGATCCAAGAGTAAGCCCTGAGCACTAACAGGTATCCAAGTTGGCTCTCAAATTAGATAGATGATAGATAGATAGGTAGATAGATAGATAGATAGATAGATAGATAGATAGATAGATAGATAGATAGATAGATAGATAGATAGATAGATAGATAGATAGATAGATAGATAGACAGACAGACAGACAGGCAGGCAGGCAGGCAAACAGACAAACAAGCTTAGTATCAATAACTATAACAATATTTTAATGAATAACTGGGGCCAGAGCCAGAGAGATAGTACAGCAAAAAGGCTTTTTGCCTTGCACATATATTTGACCCTCAGCATCCTATCTTGTGCCCTTGAGGCCCATCAGAGGTAATTCCTAAGAACAGAGCCATAAGCAACCCCTGAATACCACCTGATCTGGCCCCCAAGAAATGTGGAAGGGAAGTTAATAGATATTTTCTTGAAGAAGACATGAAATTTACCAAGAGATATAAGAAAAAATGTTCACTATAACTGATTTTAAGAAATGCATATCAAAATGTCAATGAAATGTCTTTTCACGTGCCTGAGAATGGCTTACATTAAAAAATAAATATTAGGGCCTGGAGAGATAGCACAGCAGCGTTTGCCTTGCAAGCAGCTGATCCAGGACCAAAGGTGGTTGGTTCGAATCCCGGTGTCCCATATGGTCCCCCGTGCCTGCCAGGAGCTATTTCTGAGCAGACAGCCAGGAGTAACCCCTGAGCACCGCTGGGTGTGACCCAAAAACTAAAAAAATAAATAAATAAATAAATAAATAAATAAATAAATAAATAAATATTAAATAATAAGCAGTGGTGATATTGTTCTCTGAGCCAATCCCTTATGAAAAATGGTGTGGAAACTTCTCAGAAACTTAAAAAGAAAATTTCCATATGACCCTCAATTTCCCTCCTGGGCATCTATGCCAAGAATACTAAAAATAAATCCATAAGGATACATGCATGTCTATGTTTATCAGAGAATTACTCACTATATCAAGCACCCAACAACAGTTGAGGGAATAATGAAACTGTGGTTTAAATGAACAATGGAATAGGCTACTCAACTTTGATAAAACATTAAATCATGCAATTGGCTGCAGCCTGAATGAAATTGAAGAGTTTTATGTTAGAGGTCTATTGACAGAAATAGGATAAAGAGTATGGTACATATACACAATAAAATATGACCCTATCATTTTATAAAGTGAAATTATGCCACCTGGAACAAAATAGAAAAAACTTTAAGTGATGATAGTAGTTGAAATAAAGCAATCTATGGCTTCACTCATGTGTAGAATATAAATTTAAAAAGCAAACTTATGGGAAATAAATGAATAAAACTAACTTCTACACTTGATGAAAACTATTTGATTACCAGAATGAAGGGGAGAAAGTAGGAGAAAATGGTTGAGCAATGTTTTCAGAGGTGGAATGATGTTGGAAAATTGCTAGTTAGTACAGTTTATGAAGGTGTCCAACAATACGCCTGAAACTCTATATTGTAAACTGATAAAAATCAGTTTTGGAGAGAAAAAGAAAAAATTCACTACAAAAATACAGTGAAAATCAATTCAATAAATTAAAAATATATATTTTAATAAAATTCTGTTACTTGGGGACAGTGAGGTGGCGCTAGAAGTAAGGTGTCTGCCTTGCAAGCGCTAACCAAGGAAGGACTGCAGTTTGATCCCCCAGGGTCCCATATGGTCTCCCCAAGCCAGGGGCAATTTCTGAGCGCTTAGCCAAGAGTAACCCCCTGAGCATCAAATGGGCGTGGCCCAAAACAAACAAACAAACAAAAAAATAAATTCTGTTACTTGAAAACAAAAACAAATTACTTCTTAACCTAGAAGCAATATTATATAGTACTTAATTTACTTTTGAGTCTACTTTTCCTGTGTATAGCCTCTTTACAGATAGGTATTCCCCTATTCTCTACTTACTAAATCTCCCTTCATATTCTAGTTTCTGTATAAAGTAAAACCCTTTTACTGACATCCAAAATCTTCACTCCTAATCTCACCCCACTCTGCACTACTCTAAACCACTTCCAGTTTGTGACCCTCTGCTGCTTTTTTTGGACCATATTCTATGTGAACTGATGACATGCAACCAAACCCTCAATCACACAACACCCTACCTCAGATATTAAAGGTAGAAAAAACTCATATTAATACAGCTCATCTCTCCTGGTATAGAGTACGTACCAGTTTTTTAGACTGAGACCTCAATATGGACAGGATATCATACTATATGCCAGGCTCATCCACTTACTTACTTTAGTTTGTCATCCTACATGTGTGTCTGAGGGGTATATTTCGTTCACTGTGCCAGTGCCTAGAAATAATCAGCAGATCAAGAATGTATTGTCCTTTAAATCATAGCACATAATGCAGTGGTATGTTTGCTGTGGGACAGGGAAGTGACATAGCTATATAAGCTGTCAATAATATATCTTGACCAGTGCTCGTATAAGAAAATTATGTACTACAAAGGACCATTTACAAGGAGGTCCACAGGTCTGGTGAGATAGAACAGCAGGTAGGGAGCTTGTCTTGCACACAACTGTACCATATTTAATCTTCATATGATCCACCCTGCCCTAAGAATCACAGGGTATAAACCCAAAGCTAAAAAATGTAAATAAATTAAAAAGGGACCACGGGTCAGGGAGCTAATTAGGATTAGAGTGCACACAAGACATGCACTGGACCTAAATTCAATCCTGGTTACACAGTTCCTTGCACTTTTCAGCAGGCAATCTTTTTTGTTTGTTTTGTTCTGTTTTTTGGGGTTATTTGGGGGGGGGGCCACACTCGTTTGATGCTCAGTGGTTACTCCTGGCTAAGTACTCAGAAATTGCCCCTGGCTAGGGGGAACCATATGGGAGGCCAGGGGATTGAACCACAGTCCTTCCTTGGCTAGAGTTTGCAAGGCAGAAACCTTACCTCTAGCGCCACCTCACCGGCCCCTCAGCAGGCAATCTTGAAGGCACATTGAACAGCCTGCTGACGTAACCCTGGGAAGCTCCATCACAGAAGTAGCACTTAAGCAGAACTGAGTCATATTGTCCTAACATTGAACTGCCAGGCTGGTTGACTAAGAATCACTGAAAGGTATCCCTGAGTCTCCTGAGCTCTGTTTCAAAGATTCCCCCTCCCCCCCCCCAAAAAAAAAAAGAAAAGAAAAAGAAAGTGAAGGAGCCTTCTGGAGCTTTGTTATGTAGTCACTATTTGACTCCTAAAGGCTCCAGTCTCAAACTTCTGCCTTCCCAATGGGCCTGTATCAAGTCATCATCACATTTGATATTAGCATTCAGCATACAACTTCGCAGCAAATGTGATGTTCAAGTTATATTATTCCTCTTCAACTCATTTTCTCTAAAAACTCATTTTCTTAGAGAAATGCTTTTCACATCCCAATCTGTTTTCATCACTGTACAAGGTATTTTTTACCACTGTGCAGCTCCCAATCCACTCATCCAACTATTACATCAGCCACCATCATACATTATCACCTGATCATCAAAGCCCTAGCAAAACTGTCTTTCTCTTCATTCTCCTCTTGTTTGAGGAAATTTCAACCTCCATATAAGTGATAAAAACCACTCATGGCTCTATTATTTATGAATATGGTTTACTTCTTGCCCTCTGGCATTTATAGCTCAGGTTCACTAACAGGATTGATTATATTCTGTCTTTCCCAGTCATAGATAACTAAGTGCTTACTCTTTCCTTCTTTTCCCAGTCTCTCCCTAGCAAATGCAGTATACAACTTTAGTAAACATTTCTATGTTAATAAATGTTGAGTCTTTTTCTTCATCCAAATATTCCCATTTTGCTCCAAAAATGTAAGTCAGTTTAAATAAGTATTCTTTGTTATCACTCCAAAGACAGCTAAGTTCAGTGTTTCACAATAAATTTATCATCTTTTTCCCAAATGAGCTACTTGTCCTGAAATGACACCTAACTGCTAATGCCAGAAATATGGGTTTCATATTTTGTTGTTTTCTCTCCAGATTCTCTGCATACTCTCCCTAAAGGCAATACATTTCTTATTTTTCTATTGGCATTTTTCTAATTCAGGTCATCCCCCTTCCTTCAAGTACATTGTGCTGCACCTGATTCTGACATCCTTCCAATTTACTTCATTCTACCCCCATGATAATTGTCCAAATATGCAAATGCAATTATACAATCCCTCAGTTTAGACAAATAAAATAAAGCACGTTAATAGAACCCTCCCATACCTCAGGATAAAGTTCGGTCTGTCTGGAGAGATTTAATAGACTTCTGATCTGTCATCTAGGCCATCTTTTTATTCTTCTCACCCCCTGTATGTCCACCATGTTGAAATTCTGCGTGACACACTTCTAGATAGAACATTATCAAGTTTCTTGGAACAATTATAATCCTACTTGTACCTGGGATAACAGTCACCTTATTAATGTTTGAGGTTAGAGGATGAGGGTTTCTAAGGAACTATGTTCATCAAGCTAGATTTGTGAGTAAAGATAACAATTACTTCTAAATTTGTTTTTTTTTACAAATAATTCTGATAAATCCTTGAAGGACAACTAGTGAGAGAAGGGTGGGAGTGGAAACTTATGGATAAAAATGTAGTTCCATAAGGCTACTTAAATTATGACAACTCATTCATGATTGGCCCAGAATTTAAGCTGCAGTGAACGATCTCTAATGGCTCAGTTCCAAGGGTAATAAAACCAAGCAACTCCTTGGTGATTCTCTATGCTCTCTCATTTTTAAATCCCCTGATGCTGGCATGTAACCAATGCTTAACTTTATGCTGAAGATATCTTGTATGAATTATTCTGCTAATACCTAAATTCTTCAAGATAATTATGATTTTAAATATTTTTCTCTAATAAACAATTCAACTATATTATAAATTGTAATTTTAATAAAAAACATCATGATGAGAATTTAATAAGCACTACAATGAAATTATAAATGTTGAAAAGCAAATAAATGACAATCTTAGATAAATCAGAAACCATTAAAATATTATCGCATATCATGAAAATGTTGCCTTCTAACCCACATTATACATAAATAGCTATGTAAGATGAAAATGCACAAAATAAGTCTGATAAAAATAAATCCATTAAGGTAGTTCTTTAAGAAACTCACTCTCAGGGCGGAGAGATAGCATGGAGATAAGGCGTTTGCATTTCATGCAGAAGGACAGTGGTTCAAATTCCAGCATCCCATATGGTCCCCTGTGCCTCCCAGGGGCGATTTTTGAGCATAGAACCAGGAGTAACCCCTGAGCACTGCTGGGTGTGACCCAAAAATCAAAACCAAAACAAAGCAAACAATAAAAATAAAAGAAACTCACTCTCCTGGTTTATATGATCTATCAAAATTGGAACAATGTGATAAAACTTATCTATGTGTTTATGGTACCAGGGGTCATATCAAGGTCTCACAGTTGCAAGTAATATGCTCTACCTCAAGCTACATCGCAATTCAAATCTAATTTTATTTTTTTTTTTGTTCTTGGGATTTCACCAAAGATTAGCTGAGAAAACAGAAAAGCCTGAGCAATTATATGAAAATAACATACACTTTACAATGGAGTTAATCAAGTACGATAATTCATAAATGTTTGACTACTGAAGACATTTTTCTAGACTCCCATAGCTTAACTTATTCATTCATCAATAAATATTAAGAATCTCCTATGTCTGATACTATTTTAAATACTTAGAATAAAACCCAATGAACAAAACAAAGGTTCCCATCTTCAAGAAACGTGTACCCTAGCAGTAAAACAACAGTATTAAGAAAATTATGTCTACTAAATGATGGTAAATTCTGAGTGGAAAATGCAGTGAGTGGCAAAAGGATTTCAGATGCCAGTGAAGGGAGGTGGGTAGAAAATAAAATACAGTGATCAAAGCATGGCTCATCTGGGGAATATAAGCAAACATTTCAAAGGGCAATGTAATTAAAGCAAATGAAGGAATTCTGTTCTCAGGCAGAGAGGACAACAGAGCAGAAAACCTATGATAGAAGGACTTTTCAGTGTTGTGGTTGCATATTTACCGTTAAGTTTCTTTTAACTCTGTCACATTTATTACACTTAATCTATAAAATGACAATAGTTTTATCTTCTTTGCTTCATTTTATCTTCAGCATCCAGTAAAAAGACTAATACAATATCTAAAAGAACAGGTATTCAAAATATTTGGTGAATGATTAAATAGATGAAGATCTTCCATTTAAATTTTTCCTAATGAACTAGAAAAACTTTCACATGATTTGTCTAACATTTTATATCCTATTAAATTGTAGATTTTGCTACTTCATTTGTTTTTAGCTATTCTCTTTGTATCCTACCTTATTACTGGCCCAACCTCCTCTGTAATGGCATGATTGCTTTCTTGTATTACACACCTATTACTAATTAACTGCAGAAAATCATCAGCCTCATCTCTATCTGATAATTTTAAGTACAAGAATTTTTATAAGTCCTCCAGTTTCATCTAGTATCTGACTGCAACTGATTATTTTTCTACATGGCAATTATTTCTGCCATCTTCTAGCGTGACTGCACAGATTTTTCTGTTCCTTTATTCTCTGGCTAGCTGCCTGCGTTCTGCAGAATCAGTATTCTGCTCTGCCGTGTAATGGACAAAGGGTTATCCCACTTCTTTTTGGCAGGAAAAGGATCTTCAAGCTTGGCTTGGAGCTGAAAATGGGTAACACATGAAAAATAAATAAGGTCATCACTATTGTCCCTTATATAGCTCACTATTAAAAATCTTTTTTTTAATATTAGCTCAAAAACTATTTTGTTTAACTATTTATGTAGTTATGTTCTCAATTCCATAAATGACACTATTTAAAGTTGATGGATTCTACAGCACATATGAAAACCAAAGTTAACTGGATGGAGGAATTGTAATTCTGTATTTCATATTTTTATTAAACATATTTAAAAATATTTTATTTATTTTTAATTATTTTTTATTTTTAATTATGAGAACAATGTTGCAAAGAGGACAAGGTAAAGTTACAGTGAAAGGACAATCACCCATAAACAGAGTTCTCAGAAGAAATATCTTGCTGACGCCTAAATATTGAACTTACAGTCAAAGAACATTAAGAAAAATAAGGCAGAATCCATCTACAATTACTTTGTCCAGAAGTCTCCAGATTGTAGTACATAACATTTCTTAGCAGTACACAAAACAATCTAAAGCCATGAGATTTATGTGACTCCTTAAACATTGAAAGCATGTTATTTTTTATATTTTCATGCACATGCATATTAGTTTAAGTTAACATCAAAAGTTTAAGAGGTTTTTTTTTAAAGTTAGTCAAAAGAGCACAGTAAAAACGGTGTTAGAGTGGCACATATTGTTTGCATAGGCCCACCAAAATATGGGGGACATGGAAAGGAAAAGCCTTGGTCTAAATACAAGGAGACCCTACCCCTGAAGTTTCCTGGCATAAGACCAACTCTAGGCTCCAGGCAAACTAGTTTATTCAATCCAAGTCATTATTTGTAGTGCCAATACAGTTTTATTTTTCACGCAGTCTCTATTGTTGGCATCAGGTTTCTGTATTAAAGATCCTGGAATCTGCACATCCTACATTGAAGTCAGGCTGGTGTGGAGCATCCTCTAGTTTCACCTCACAATTAAGGGGCAATACAGAAAGCCCTGTCCCTTAAGCAGGTCATTGTTGTTGTTAAGTCTTCTCAGTGTTAAGGGAAGTCTCTTTTGAGTAGGTCGATGTCAGAGCAGCAGTAGGGTATTCCCTGGTTGAGGATTGCCTCCAGGTGATGTTATAGACAACCTTGGATGTTTTGTAGATTTCTTCTCTAGATCAGGGGTGAATGGAGAATGCCCATTCTTCTGAGGCCTGTGCCAGGTCTTTATGTCAATGTTCAGGGTGTAAGGTCCCATTGCACTACAAGATTTGTGTGTTCCCATCTCTATTAGATAAGAACTTGAAAATATTTTATTTATTTTATTGTTCAAATAAGTACAAAGAAAATTTAAAACATGAGAAATTTTTATTGACAAAAAAGTAGAAAAGTAAATTTCAGTATAAACTGGAGGATGGCTCAGTAGTAGAGGGCTTGCATCCCTGGCATGAATGAGGCAACACATTTAATTCCCAGCGTTATCACCACTTGCCAAGTATGTTCCCTATAGTGCTGCTAATTGTGATCTCTAGCACACTGCAAAGATATACTATTTCCAGTACACAATAATCAAGTGTGTGTGTGCAACTTCCACAACTAGTGTACAAACCCCCATAAGTGCTCAACATCAACAAAAATGTGAGACTCCTCCCACTCAGTACCACAACCAGCAACCAAGTGTATGATCCTTACCAAACTCTACAGCTAAAGTGTTTTTGATCCCAACAGCCAGTGTGTTATCTCTGACATATCACAATCAATTCTGTATGTGAATACAACTAATATATGTGACTCCTGGCAAGCACTAGTACCACATCCAAATATTTTACCACTAGCCATATTAACAAAAATAAGGAACTAGAAATCTGGGTAGGTGATGAAATTATTGGAGATACATACGTATACAATGAAATATTATTCAACTTTAAAGAAGAAGGAGGTCCTACCATTTGCAACAGCATGAATAAAACTGGAGGACATTATGTTAACTTAGAGTGTCATACATAAATATAAAACATATCTAATCTCATTTGTATATGATCTAAAAATGTAAATACATAAGAACAAGTTGATAAAAATAGTAAGATAACTGGTCAAAGGGAACCAAGTTATACTCATGTGGGGTAAATATAATAATCTTGAAATCTAATATAAATATGATAACACCCATTCAAATTAAAGACAATGTCAGAAATTTGCTAAAAATAAATTAACGGTGATTACCTCACCATAAAAAAGAGGTGACAATGTATATTACTTAGTCTAACTGTAATTATTCTATTATCTATAAATCAAATCATCATATTGTATACTTAAGATATATGATTTTATTCATAAAACTTATTCATAAATAATAAGGAAGTTTTTAAGTCTACAGAAGAAATATTTTCTAAATAATATGATCATTTATCTATAATAATTGGAACAAATTATTATAAGACAAGTTTATAAGATTTCCATAATTAAAATTGAATCATATAGTACTTGTATAAATAATTTTTATAATAGACACAAAGTGCTTGTAATAAAATTTTATTAACATAAATTTACATTTATGTAAAGATTTGCATTTATTTCATTTATTTTATTGTTCAAAAAATTATAAAAAAATTTAGAACATAAGAGAAGTTTCCATTGACAAGTAGATAATTTACATTTATGCTGTATTCATCCATGGACTAAACACAAAATACAACTTAATGAAACCTCAAAGTACAAGAATTTAATTTCATTTAACAAATTGAATATAAGAAATGCCAATTAATCCTCAAATGCATTACATACAGAAACTCAGTGAAGGAATCTCCATGTATCATTTAAAATATTATTTTAGTCAAAGAGTTTTGTAATAAAGGAGGGCATAATTCTATTTTATTATATTTATACTGACCACATTAGTGTGCTGATTGTGTCTGTTTCCAAAGACAGTCTCCCTGATTTTGAATCTTGGTTCTCCAACTTTCTATGTGCCCTTGTCAAGTCTAAGTCTTAGCTTAGTTCATCTTTAAACTAGACAATAAAATAAAATAGTTGTACACCTATTATAGACTATATATTTCTGCTACATGCCTGAATTTATGAGTTGTATCTTATTTTTATCTTAGATTTAGCTTTATTTCATTATTGTGAGCTGATCAAGTAGAATTTTTCTGCCATCTGCTTGAAAAAGATTTACCTGCTTGAATGTCTTATGTGTCAATAAATGTCCTTAAACTTGCTCCAAAATGCATTAAAGGTATTTAAATCCTTTTGGGTCTTGTTTTAACCATCTGTTAGGAAGAATCAGTTCTGATTCTGACTAGAATCAGAATCAGTTGAGAATAAATGATTCATCTCTAATAGAGAGATGTCCTATCCAATACATGAGGAATAGAGGTCTTTATGTGAGTATAGCTATTCTCTATCTAATTTCTTTCAAATTGATTTTTTCCATATCTCAGCAGAGCTTCAGAGCTCTAAAAAGTGCAGCATCCTCTTCGTTGATCCTCAGCCACATGATCATGTGACCACCAGCTATTTGACTTCACCGGATTTCCTTTTTTCGTCTTCTGACTCATGAAGTTTGCTAGAGTACACCTAGATTTGTCCCCTCCTTTTACTGTGGCATAGAAATATTCTCAAATCAGGAGACTAGAAAAATTCTAGGACTTACCTCGATTGTTTACCATCTTTATTCCATTGACTCATGTACAATGTCTTGAGAGACATTTTTATATTATGTTTGTAGATTAAGGTACAGAAGAGTAAATCTTGTCCTTGAGAGTACATCTTGACCAGAAGAAAAAATTCAATACTGTCAAAATTTAATAAGGAAATGCAAGGAAAGTGCTTGGAAAGAGTTCAATGAATATTAGCTACTATTATTATCACCAAATTATAAACCATTTCAAATATTCTCTTAAGCAATGAATTTGGTAAAGGAAATTTTCATAAATATAAACAAAATATGGTCCAATGAAAATATAACAGCAATAATAATCAAGTGCTAGGTACTTTAAGTTAATTGACCATTTATATTCTGTTAAATGCTAGAGAGTAAGATATTATCTGAATTTTATAGGCAAGAAATCTAAAGTTCAGAAAGGTTTTAAAAATTGTTCAAGGTTAAAACAGCTCCCAAAGTACAGAATAAGGTCAAGTTCTATCAAAATCCAAATTTGATATCTTAAAAATCATGCATCACTGTCATATTTCTTCTGTCTTCTGCTACATAGAGGCAAAAACTTTAAAAATAATGAATAAACTGTATCCATATTGCAGCAAATTGCAATGAAGTAAGCCAGAAGGGTAATTACAGAATGATATACTTAGATGTGGTATTTAGAATAATTGCATGAAGAAATGCAATAGTTTCAGTGGGAGTTGTCTCAAACACTAGTATAGTGAAGAAAAAGAAAGAAATTGAGGAGAAACACAAATGTGAAAGGATGGGGCCAGGCGCCAAGTAGTCACAGGTGAACTGGTGATGTTAATAAAGTACAGAGCTAAATATCCAAACCAAAAGCAACAACAATGGAATCAATAGACCCAAACTTTAACAATCTAAACTTAAAATGGTCCTGTTATACTGATAGGCTGGGGCAAAGGGTGGTGGTTAGGGTATACTCTGAGAACATGATGGAAGGAGGTTGACACTGGTGTTGGGATTGGCCCTAATTTATTTTATTTCTGAAACACAGCTATGAAGGTCTTTGTAAATCACAATGGTTTCAATGAAATAAAATTAAATTTAAAAAAAACTAACTCAAGGCCAGAGCAATAGTACAGCAGGTAGAGTATTTTCCTAGCATGTGATGTGCTAGCTTCCAACCTTTGCACCCCAAGAGTTTCCCCTTTGCTCACCAGGAATAATCCTTGTGTGCAGCCAGGAATAAACCCTAAGCATAGGCAGTAAATCACAACGATTTCAATGAAATAAAATAAAATAAAATAAAAAAGCTATCTCTTGGCCAGAGCAATAGTACAGTAGGTATAGTATTTCCCTAGCATTTGATCTGCTGGCTTCCAACCTTGGCACCCCTTTAGTTTCCCCCTAGCTCACCAGGAATAATCCTTATGTGCAGCCAGGAATAAACACTAAGCACAGACAGATATGGTAAGTAAGTAAGTAAGTAAATAAATAAATAAATATTGTTTTTCACTCAGAAACTGTTCCTAACAGGCTCAAGGGATCATAGAGGATGCCAGGAACCAAACCCAGGTCCATCCCAGGTTGGCCAAATGCCCTACTGCTGTGCTATTACTCAGGCCCAAAGAAAATTTTCTGATAAAACTCTTGGCAAGTCAATGGATAACATAAATTTTGATGTTAGTAGTGTAAAACACAGAGATAAAAAGAATGACTTAATGAATACCGTATTTTCCGGCATATAAGACAACTTTTGAAACGAAAAAGTCAACCGAAAATCAGGAGTCGTCTTATGCGCCAAGTATATTCTGAAAAACGTTTAGATATGCCACTAAAAGAAAATTATCTGCATATTGCCACAAAACGAATTTTCCATCTCGATCCTGTACCAATCACTGCAAGGCTGCTCGGACCTCCTCTCTAACTCAGCCAATCCAAGCAGGCTTTTTATGCATGCAAATTAGACAATGTTCGGTATACTTGAATCTACACGATAAAAAGCCTGCTCAGACTGGCCAGAATCAGAAAGGAAGTCTATTACAGTATAACCTTTGAACCTATGTTTTAACTGTAAAATTAGGGGGTCATCTTTGTTTTTTTTAAGCCTACAGCACCCGGTATTTCCAGGCTGTCTCCCATCCACGTACTAACCAGGCCTGACCCTGCATAGCTTCTGAAATCAGACAAGATCAGGTGCATTCAGGGTGGTATGGCCGTAGATGCCCAGTCTTCTTAGACACCATAAAATATGGTATGTCAGTAAACCTCGGCAAAATAAACTAGAACTAAAGGATATGGAATATGTGTACAAACAAATAACTCATCACATATTTCTTTAGTCAATATGGTAGAATTAAAGAGAAATAACAGACCCTGAAATGAATCATTCATGCTGGACCTATCAAGACTTACTTCCTAACATAACTGTAGTTTCATACTCTGCCCAAAGTGGAATTTTAAACCAACAAATCTGGGATTCCCAGTTCTGCCAGAGTGAGATCATCTTGATCAATTGTCCCCCTACTCTGTCTTTCTATAATGGAAGATGTCTTTGCCTGAAGTAATCCTTTTCTTTTGCTAATGATCTTGTCCCATTTTCTGATTACAAAAACTTATCCATTTGTGTAACCTTTGTTTTATCTTTTTACCTGTTAAATGGGATGTTACCTATATATAAATTCTTCAATAATGTCAAATAATGGGCATTTATTTTAAAGCAATTTCTTCCTACAATAAAGATATTTCTGTAAACATCCTAGAGAACTATAATAGCTCTCTGTGTATCCTTTGTAAATAATAAAAGGTATATCATTTCACTACTCAAAGTTGAAAAACTAATAATAAGGCCAATAGATATGTAAGATTATTCTCTATTAATTTTGACTGTAATTATTGTAAGATATGTAATTGGTTTATATATAACTATACAAAATGTAACAGTTAGACAATATATTGAATTTGTCTAAGAAAAAATAAAGCAAAGAAAAAGATAAGGAAACAAAAAAGAATAATCAGTGACTGCACTGCTATGATAGTCTAAAAGGAAGAATTCTGTGAGTACTTCTCTAATATCAATACAATGAATGAACAGAGAATGAATGGAACACAGGAACCCTTGTGTAATCTCTCTGAGAAATTTTATTGGAGAAAACAGGCATCACTTCGGGGAGACTCAACTCTGAATAAGGCAACCATGGATGAGTTCAAAGCTAAGGATTGCTTCCTACCACTGAGGGAGAAAACAGACTGAAAGCAAAGAAACTAGCAAATCCAGAAAGTTGACCAAAAATTTACCAATTCAGTATATGAGGAAGCTGGACATAATGAACTTACAGAACACTAGATTTATACAGGAACTTTCCATTAAAGTATGTTGGCAAAAGGAATAGCTATGTGAAAAATAAATAAATAAAACAATCACTATATACAAGTTAATGAATACGAAGTACGTACATCAAGATTAAGTCAGAACTTATAGAACACAATAAGGAAACATAGACAATTTTCTCTAAAAAAAATATAAAAGAAACTCAGAGTCTTCAATGACATGAATCAATGATCTAGAATAACAAAAACAAAAAGTTTAAAGTGGACTTACATCAAAATTTAAAGTTTTTCAAGGCAAAAATAATCTGGCTCAAATTAAAAGATGCCTTTATGAGTGGAAGTAAATATTTGCACACAACACATCAGATAAAGAATTAGTATCCAAGATACTCACAAAGAACAACAAAAAAACAGTGAGTTATCTCATCACAAAAATAAAAGGAGGATTAAAGGTAAAATGGAGATAGCAGAAGATAATCCCAACAAAACACATATGTGGGTATTTGAAAGGTGTTCATCACTTATTATCTGGCAAATGCAAATTAAAACAACAATGAAATAACATCTCCTACCAGTGAGAATGGCATATGTATAAAATGCTGAAAACAAACAGTGTTGGCAGTAATGTAGTGAAAAGTAAGAAAAGAAATGTTATCTGAGTTTATCTCTATGGGAAACAGTATGGAGATTCAATAGTCAAGAATAGAAACCACCAAAAATTTCCAGTTGCAGGTGAATAAATGCCGAAGTTGCAGTACATACACATCATGAAACATTATGCCTTTTTAAATAAAGATCAAATTTTGTCATTTGCTGCATCTTGATAGAAATGGAAGGGTTTCATGCTAAGTGAAATATGGCAAGAGAAAAACAAAGATATATTTTGGGGGCCGGAGAGATAGCATGGAAGTAAGGCGTTTGCCTTTCATGCAGAAGGTCATTGGTTCAAATCCCAGAATCCCATATGGTCCCCCAAGCCTGCCAGGAGCGATTTCTGAGCATAGAACCAGAAGTAACTCCTGAGTGCTGCCAGGTGTGACCCAAAAAACAAACAAACAAAAAGATATATTTTGGATAATTTCACTCATGTATGGTATAATATATAGACACAAAACAAGGTAATAGATGGGATCAGAAGATGACAAATTTTGGCCTTAGATTCAAAACTCATTATCAAACAGGTGGCAATGAGGTTGAATAAATTGGTACATCATGCTATAATAACTACAACAAAAATAAATATTAAAGCTTTTTCATGAGTTAATAAAAATGTATTTCTTCTCTGATATTTTCATCTAAGCCTCTACATCTTTACCTTTCCTCCTTAATAGTTATGACAAATATTGTTGTGTTCAGTTCTGAATAAATACAAATGGACAATCCAAAATATTTCCTTCTTAAAATTTTCTAATTTTTAAAAATAAATTATAAATCACAGATATGTGATTCCTATCACTGAGTCAATACTGTTTACCCACCTTCACTGCTAACAGTACCATCTATATGACTTTTACTTGTGATGCTTCTATATGGTAATTTGAACTAAATCATCTCTAAAAATTTTTTTTTACTTTAGTTAAACTTGATTCCAGATACTGCTATCCTTCCTATAAAGTCTTGTTGTCCATGGTCTTGCTTCAAAGGCTCTCTTTAGTCTACTCTTTAATTACAGCTAACTCATCCCAGAAACTAGCATCTTCCCACAATATTTTCTTTTGTGACACTGGAAAGGCTGTTCAGAGATAGAGAAAGTGCTCTGCTTTTAGGTTTGGTCTCTGATATACCACACTAAAAAAATAATAATCAATAAGTGTGTATCCTCATGTAATCCTAAGGACAAAAGAATAAGGGATCCTTTTAAATATCAGTTTCTGACACAACCGAAAATAAAGAAAATTCCTGAAAGTTCTCTTCTCTGTACCAGAAATAACTTATTTAATTACCACAATTATTGATTAATGCAAAATAAAGTGGGAAAAATGGTAGTTATTTAATTTTGTTAATTTAAGTTTCTTTATATAGATTGACTTAAAACTCTTACTAAGCTATGTGAATGATTTAAAAATATGATTTGGAAAGTATTTCAGGTACATTTGTAGCAAAATTGATGGCTGTGAATGTTATACAATAAGTGATCATTCCCTCCTTCAGATAACAGCTTTACCCTCTGCTGCTGGAAGCCCAATTTCTGCCAAAAAAGCTAGGTTATTTTAAGTTATTTGACAAAATACTTTTAACTTCCAGAAATAAAGCAAGTTGCTTTAATGCATATCAGCTACAGTCTTCATTTCCTCCTCATGTAACATTCCTCTACAGAGTAAATGAAAGACTCCGACAATATAGAAATTCAAAAATGGCACATGTAAATAGGAGAGGCAACAGAATTAGACATTTCAGAGTTTTGTCAGTTGCCATACGGCTAAGGTAATCTCAGTAACACATACTGAGGAGAGAAAATCCTTAAAATAATGTGATACAAATAGTACAAAAGTTGTTCATCAATGCCAAAAGAATCTTAGGAATGTTTGAAACAAGAAATTATTCAGAGTAAATAAACATCTATACCATAAATTACAAAAGAACTATCCCTTTCTTAGCAATTTTATCTCTAGGTACCCTGTATCAGTAATTCTGGAAGGTATTGCTATACAACAAAAGTCTATAACTTTCTCCACAAAAGAAAATTTAGGTTTCTGGGCCAGCATACTGCCTTGTCACAACTCAGCTCTGCTATAGTAGTGTTATAGCAGCCACAGGTGGACCATAGCAACAGGATTTAAAAGTATTCCAGTAAACTTTTACTTCTTGACACTAAAATTCCAATTTTCTGCAATTTTTATATGTGTTGAAACAGTATTTTTCTTGTTTCTCACTGGGGCAAAGTATTAAAATGATTCTTTACTGGCCATACTTAAATAAATGATATATAGAGGATTAATAGATGGATAGAAAGATGATAGAGATGATAGATTAGATAGATGATAGATAGATAGATAGATAGATATAGATAGATAGATAGATAGATAGATAGATAGATAGATAGATAGATAGATAGATAGATAGATAGATAGATAGATAGATAGATAGATAGATAGGTAGGTAGGTAGGTAGGTAGGTAGGTAGGTAGGTAGGTAGGTAGGTAGGTAGGTAGATAGGTAGTTAGGTAGATAGATAGATAGATAGATAGATAGATAGATAGATAGATAGATAGATAGATAGATAGATAGATAGATAGATAGATAGATAGATAGATAGATAGATAGATAGATAGATAGAGATGATAATTAAGGAAAAGCTGACTTTAGTTTTGCCCAGGAAGCCTAGAGTTATTTAGTTTATAAATCCCTGGCTTACACATTCAGTTTGGCTTCCTTTTTATATAGGAACTTTAAGTATTTTTGTTAAAATTATTTTGGGAGAAAAATCTATAGGTCTTTTCTTAAGAGCTTAGGGTATATTAAAGTATATTATTAGTTTACACTCTGCTTTTACCCAAAACAAGGCATTCCCCCAAGTTTCTCTTTCTTTTCATTAACCCCTTTGACTTGTAAACATCCACCTAGATAGGTACTTTTGTCTCTCACTCCACCCTCTTCCTCTCAGTTGAATTTGAACTGGTCAATAAAGAAAAGCTTCAGTATGATGGGTCCAGAGAGACCACGAGGAGAGAAGACACCTGAATCCATGATTTTCTCCCTATGTCTGGCTTGGTTTATTAATTTTTCACAGCCACCCTGCGTTAGACCCACTTACCTGGAGTTGGAAATAAAGTGTGTGGATTTATTTTACATCTGGATCTCAAAAAGGACCCAGGGACCTAAGAAGATCCCAGCTATAGAGAGTGACTTGATTCTCTGATATAGAATTACTATGATGGCCACTTAGAGCTGGACTGAATGTGCCCTACTTTTTTCACTAGAATATTGGTGCACATGGTCCCCCTTCTGAACGGTTTCAAGTTGCTCTGGTCCATCTACTTAACATTTCTCACTCTGGACTATACATGCCAGGCTCCCTAGAGATTCTCCTGCACTCATGCCCCAAGTGGAAAGGAGTGCCGTCGCAGTGGTCTGATCTAAAGGTCTTCCCAGGGCTGATAATTTATTATTCACTACTGGCACTAAATCAGAGAGACTCCCATTTCTCAAGGATGGTGAGTCATCTATCGCCTCTGCAGACTCAGATTCTGAAAATGGCTCAACAAGATATACCCCCACACCACAAACCTGGAATTTGCAGACAAGCTAGTGACGGCAATCCAAGTCCTGCATACTGTCAAATGGTTTAATGTCTGGAATGGTTATAGATTTATTAACAGAAATGACACCAAAGAAAACATCTTTGTTCACTTAAGAGAAACAATTCCAGAAGTTCCTGAAACAAGTTCCAGGAAGTCATGAAAGGAGAGAGGAGTACAGTAGCTGTGAATATATCCATACCTGATGGTTTGCCAGTGAAAGGTAGCTGCTATACTCCCAATTAACATAGGTTCTGCAGATTGATCCCTCCAGCCTCAGCAGCCCACCACCATGGTGGCAGAGGCTTCAGGCAGGACAGAAATAGGCCGTGAAGGGGAGAGAGGTGAAGACTTAGGGCAGCCAAGCCCATTGAATTTCTTCTAGCAAAGGCACTTTGTGTGAGGATGTCTCTTTGGGTGAGAAGCCAAAGAGACAGCCCCATTGGAGGGGAACCTTCATCAGGAAGATAAGCTTGTCCCCTCGACCCAGATTCTGGTTCAGGTACCAAATGCCATTCCATTCCAGGTGACCTCAACAGCTTACCACAGAAGGTAAAGATGAAGAAACCAAACCCAGTCAAAGAACAGAGGAGAATGTGCTTTCAGAACCTCCTCATCTGGGCCACCTCCAAAAATTAACTTTCCTCTAGGTTACTCTCGATCCTGTTGGTATCGGTCACTATAATGCGAATTAAATTGTGTGTTCTACCTGTATCGATCTTAATAGCTATATTTTTTGTTCTATGCCCCACTGCAAACAGATAATTATGTAATCTACTCTAGTGCTTTAATATTAGTTTGCAAAGTTCTAGGGAAATGCATAATATTTTTATATTTTAATGGTTCTTGGCTATCCTAGTAAATGTTTCCCAATTGCTGTTATGCTTGATTGTGTATATCATTTAGCAACTTATTCTCAAATTTTGTAAGTCAGCAAAAGTGTTCTAATGTTTTTGTCCACAAAAGTTCATGGAAAATGAATTTGAATCCTTTAGATTCTTATTAAAGTGCTCATTATAAGAATGTTTTAGCAAACTCAGCTTAAAACTATGTATATCTGGTGCCCGGAGAGATAGCACAGCGGCTTTTGCCTTGCAAGCAGCCGATCCAGGACCAAAGGTGGTTGGTTCTAATCCCGGTGTCCCATATGGTTCCCCATGCCTGCCAGGAGCTATTTCTGAGCAGACATCCAGGAGTAACCCCTGAGCACCGCCGGGTGTAACCAAAAAAAAAAAAAAAAAAAAAAAACTATGATCAACTATGTCAACTATGAAATACCTGGTATAAAAGGTAAATTATAAGAAAATTATACAGCTCATTTTATGAATCTAGTATAATACGAATACCATAATCATAGAAATAGAATATCAACTATTAGTTCATTTTAATTTTTTTATTTTAAATATTTTTAATATATTTAAACATCTTAATTACATACATGATTGTGTTTCGGTTTCAGTCATGTAAAGAACACCACCCATCACCAGTGCAACATTCCCATCACCAATGTCCCAAGTCTCCCTCCTCCCCACCCGACCCCCGCCTGTACTCTAGACAGGCTCTCCATTTTCCTCATACATTCTCGTTATTAGGACAGTTCAAAATGTAGTTATTTCCCTAACTAAACTCATCACTCTTTGTGGTGAGCTTCCTGAGGTGAGCTGGAACTTCCAGCTCTTTTCTCTTTTGTGTCTGAAAATTATTATTACAAGGGTGTCTTTCATTTTTCTTAAAACCCATAGATGAGTGAGACCATTCTGCATTTTTCTCTCTCTCTCTCTGACTTATTTCACTCAGCATAATAGATTCCGTGTACATCCATGTATAGGAAAATTTCATGACTTCATCTCTCCTGACAGCTGCATAATATTCCATTGTGTATATGTACCACAGTTTCTTTAGCCATTCGTCTGTTGAAGGGCATCTTGGTTGTTTCCAGAGTCTTGCTATGGTAAATAGTGCTGCAATGAATATAGGTGTAAGGAAGGGGTTTTTGTATTGTATTTTTGTGTTCCTAGGGTATATTCCTAGGAGTGGTATAGCTGGATCGTATGTGAGCTCGATTTCCAGTTTTTGGAGGAATCTCCATATCGCTTTCCATAAAGGTTGAACTAGACGGCATTCCCACCAGCAGTGGATAAGAGTTCCTTTCTCTCCACATCCCCGCCAACACTGTTTATTCTCATTCTTTGTGATGTGTGCCATTCTCTGGGGTGTGAGGTGGTATCTCATCGTTGTTTTGATTTGCATCTCCCTGATGATTAGTGATGTGGAACATTTTTTCATGTGTCTTTTGGCCATGTGTATTTCTTCTTTGTCAAAGTGTCTGTTCATTTCTTCTCCCCATTTTTTGATGGGGTTAGATGTTTTTTTCTTGTAAAGTTCTGTCAGTGCCTTGTATATTTTGGAGATTAGCCCCTTATCTGATGGGTATTGGGTGAATAGTTTCTCCCACTCAGTGGGGGCTCTTGTATCCTGGGCACTATTTCCTTTGAGGTGCAGAAGCTTCTCAGCTTAATATATTCCCATCTGTTAATCTCTGCTTTCACTTGCTTGGAGAGGGGAGTTTCCTCCTTGAAGATGCCTGTAATGTCCTGTAGTGTTTTGCCTATGTGCTGTTCTATATATCTTATGGTTTTGGGGCTGATATCGAGGTCTTTAATCCATTTGGATTTTACCTTCGTACATGATGTTAGCTGGGGGTCTAAGTTCAGTTTTTTGCAAGTGGCTATCCAATTGTGCCAACACCACTTGTTGAAGAGGCTTTCCCTGCTCCATTTAGGATTTCCTGCTCCTTTATCAAAAATTAGGTGATTGTATGTCTGGGGAACATTTTCTGAGTATTCAAGCCTATTCCACTGATCTGAGGACCTGTCCTTATTCCAATACCATGCTGTTTTGATAACTATTGATTTTGATAACTATTTCATGACTTCATCTCTCCTGACAGCTGCATAATATTCCATTAATAACAGAATACAAGGTTAAAAGTAATTTTTCTTTAATTTGAATATAGGTAACTTCTATATACTTAAATTAAACATCAACAGTAGTAGTGAAATATTAAAAACTTCTCTTATTCTGTGTAGTCAAAACCAATATCTGCTATCACTAATTCCATGCAAAATTATATTAGAAATCCTGCAGGACTGGACTTAAAAGAAAATAAATAGAAGTTTAAGGATAATAAATAAATTAACAAATGCCTAATAGTATTTAGAAAGACTGTAGTTAATTCTGAAGAAAACTGACAATAATCTACATAGATTTTAGAGGATCAAAAACGATTTGTAATGATCTAACTGAATAAAAATCTATACACAAAAATAATCTGCATTCCCAGGCACCAGTGACAATTTGAAAACATCTTTCAAAGTATAACCATTTATCATAACAATAAAATATAAGCTACTATAAAATAATCTAACAAAAATATATAAAAGCTTTCTAGATAAAACTATAAAACTTTATTAGAAGCTATTAAAGACTACCTAAATAAATGTAACAATAAACCATATTCTTAGATAAAAAGATTGAAAAATCATAAGGATGTTGATTCTTTCTATTTGATTTATATAGAATCAATTCTGATCAAAATTCTGGCAGAATTTTTCTCATGTAACTTGGCAAATTAATTATAAATTTCATATGGTGAACAAAAATAAAGTTACATAAAATATTGCTACATGTGAAAACAAAGTTAATTTTGTCCTAACGGCTAATTTTATAATTTGTTTTGAAAATAAAATTATAAATAAGATGAGAATATCATCAGTAGCAGCTGCAGCAGTTCAGATAAACCTTAAGACTTTGTCTAAAGCAACTCATTTCCTAGTGACCCAAGCATGAAATTCAAAAAAACCTCAGCACAACACGGCACCAGACACCTAGAGAAGAAGCAAAGGTAGGTCCCCAGCTCAAATATCAAGTTCTGAGGGAGATTGCCAGAAAAAAAGTATGGCAATTTAGTGACCTTAAAAAAATTAAGACTGGGCCGGGAAGGTGGCACTGGAGATAAGGTGTCTGCCTTGTAAGCGCTACCAAGGAACGGACCGCGGTTCGATCTCCCGGCGTCCCATATGGTCCCCCCAAGCCAGGGGTGATTTCTGAGCACATAGCCAGGAGTAACCCCTGAGCGTCAAACGGGTGTGGCCCAAAAACAAAAAAAAAAAAAAAAAAAAAAAAAAAAAAAAAAATTAAGACTGTGGGGGCCGGCGAGGTGGCGCTAGAGGTGCCTTTCAAGCACTAGCCAAGAAAGGACCGCGGTTCTATCCTCTGGCGTCACATATGGTCCCAAGCCAGGGGAAATTTCTAAGCGCTTAGCCAGGAGTAACCCCTGAGCATCAAACGGGTGTGGCCCGAAAAAAGAAAAAAGAAAAAAAAAAACTCTTAATTGCTGAGACTGGAAAAGGTGCTAAGTCTCTTGCAAGAAACTGGCTCCAATTTCATCCCTGGTTCACATAATAGTGTCCTGTGCACCACTAAAAGAGATACCAGAGCACAGCACTAGAGGAAGTAAGCACTGAGCAACACTACCCCACCCTTGGGAAAATAATTGCAATAATAGAATATTATCCAAAGATAAATGTAATGAGAAAAAAGTGTATTGTATATAGAAAAATGCATCTTAAGGAAGACTATAAACTGCTTGAATAAACACAAATTCTATGGTCGCATTTTCTTTTCTAGAAATTAATTGCAACTCTCCAATCAGTGTCAGATATTCCTTCTCCTTGCTGCTGATACTTCTTCCTTGCTGAGAAAAACTTTTCTTTATTGCTTGGTCAATAGGTTTATTATTACTGTCTGAAAATTCCCACAAAAATATTTTATGAGTTTTACCTCTCAGCGGCCTGCTCCTGAGCTCTGAGGAGCTTTCTTCTGGGCTACCCAATTTTTCTTCTGGGCAAGAGACATTTTGGGATGGTTCCGCCTCTTATTTTTAATTTCTTTCTTAGGTTTTTTTTCTCATAGACAGTGTTTTTCCTTATAGCTACATGAGCTTTCTTATATGTCTACAGTTATGTTGTTTTTTTATGTGCTGAGAAAACTATTTCTTGTAGGCATCTTCATCTTCCTTTAGATAATGCATTATCAGTCTGCAAAGTTCTGTCCCATAATGTGTTTCTGATGTACTTCAGCATTGAATTCCTTACTTTACATACCATAATCAGGGAATTATCTGGTACTGTGAGGGATAGATAAGCCCCCATCCACAGCTTCTTTTAGGGCACCAAAAACTTTGTTTCCAGTAGTAGTTCTGGAAAATCCTGCATCCAAATAGCAGATGAAGGCACTAAGTTTTCCATCAATGTTTTCCACGTTGTATTCATCTCCAGTAACCTCCACTCGGCCTTCATAAATCTTGTCCATGCCAAATCTATTGAGAAGCATGTGGGTCAGCAGCAGACCAATATAATATGCTGCAGCATAATTTATCAGGCCAACCTTCACACCATACTTTGGAAGTTTATGAGTATATGCTATACAAATTATCATATCTTCTATACAGGCATAAGCATTCTGACAAATGAGGTCTCTATTTGGTTACACAAACAATCATCTCGTATTGGGTGTGTTGTATTTAATTTTATCCTGGATCACCAAATGTTTCAAAAAATAGTAATCAGTTTTAACCTCTTGCCATCTTCTAAATTTCGCTTGGTATCTCTTGAAGAATGCCTTATTCTTGATGACTTTTAACAGACCCTATCCTGCAGAACAAAGACCTGTTGAGTACATAAAAAATTGTCCCAGCCATCTTGACTTTCTGTGTTTCTTATTCCATGTTCAGAGACTTGTATAATAATGGCTGATTATAACACCTATCTTACAATTTTTCTCTGTTTTTCACATCCATGAATTAAATGGTCTGTTGGTCCATTTAATTCAAGGCAACCTACATGGGCCAAAAGGTTAATATGCCCAAAGGCAATCAATTTCCCTCCTCTTCTTCTTTTTTTTTTTTTTTTTTTTTTTTTTGTTGGTCAAACAAATTCCTATGTTCTCTTCCTCTCTTCCCTTGTCTTAATTATAAGTAACAGAACTTAGAACATGGTAGTACACTCCTGTTGCTTTACTACAAACATGTAGGCAATCAAAGAGGTCTGCCTTTTCCTTGTACAAATGTCTTTCATATAATAAAAACATCAACAAAGTGGAAGTCAGGCTGAAAGAATGTCTGTTCAGCCTCAAATAGCAAGACATCAAGACAGGATCAGCAAAAGGGCAATTAGAGAAATTCCTTGTGAGGAAAAGAAATTGAATGGAAATCAAAGAAGTTAGAAATGCAGGTTTCTAAGCTGAAGAGGGAGAAAAGGAAAAGTTGGAGAAGAAAATGCTTAAGTGCAGAGCTAATCAAAAGAAGTTTTTAAGTGTAAGGAAAGACTTCAATAGAAACTTATGCTTCAGAAGAATGTCATGCTGCCCTGAAAAAAAAGAGCCACCTGAGTTGACCCACTGTGCTCTATCACTGGCCAGTAGCAAGGGGCTTCAGCAGGAATGCAAAGATAAATTTCAGAGCATAGCAGCTGCCAGATATTCTCCCTTGAAGTTAAAGCTCTCATAACCACCACAGAGAGCATAATTTGCCACAATGTCACAGAGGGACATATATACATATATCATTATTCAAACCCATGTAGTATTGGTTTGAATAAATTCACACAACAGATCACCATGCAATGTTTTCTTCTTTTTTTTTCATTACTGATTCAAGGAGTATTGGAAGATTATGTCAAATCATTTATTTCCAGCCTGTTTTCCAAACCATGCTCTCATACAGAAGCCAGATGAGAATCCATATAAGAATTATAAATTCTACCCCTCCTTTTCAAAATTAATCACTGCCTTTCAGACTCATCCTTAGTAAAGTTTAAAGTTTCTTGTAGAGAATATAGCCAGAATTATGTGGAATTTGCATACCAAAATTATGCTATTTTCAAATGCTGCTACTAATTTTCACTTTTGCAAAAATGTCACTTTTCTTTATTTTTCAATCATCTACTCAATAAGAAATCATGGGTTGCCTCTCTAGTGATCATTCCACTTCAAAAATAAGAAGCTTGAGGAGAGCTGGAATGATAGTACAGTGGGTAGGGCACTTGAATCGATGCAGTAGACTCCAAGTATCCGTAGTACCCTTTGGTCCCCAAGCCCTGTTAGGAGTGATTCCTGATTGGATCACTCACTCAGGAGTAAGCCCTTGAGTAATAGGGTGTGGTATAAAAACTAAAAAAATTTAAAAAGAATTTTTGGAAACTAGATGATCCCTTAATTCTCAAGGTACTTATATTCATTCTCTTTAGTGAGAAAATAAGGAACCATGTAATTAGATTCAGAGAAGCTTAATGTTCTTTGTGGGAATTTGTCTCCTTAGAAAATATTCTCAATAATGAGAGGCCCTTAGTAAGGTACATTTGCAAAAAAAAAAAAATGCACCCAGGAAATAATAATATAACAGAAAGGATAAAATAAATAACAAATATCTGGCAGCTGTAAGAATGCACTGGACAGGCATAGAATAAAACTGTTTAGGGTCTTTTAGATGTAGAGACTACATGAGGAAAAAAAGAAAAAGAATTTGTCATGGCTTTACTCTGTACTCTTAAGGGTGCTTACAGATTAGCTATGGGAAATATCCCAGCCTCTGATCATCATGTACCTATTGTATATTAATGTCTCTGTCAACTCAAAAAAAAACTCACAGCCCTGAGTCTGAAGGTGATCTGGTCTTGAATAAATGGCCTGCCTCTGAAATGCCTGTAAAATCATGTGTGGTTGTTCAAGAGACCCTAAAGCTTTGCCAGTCCATGTGTTTATCTGTCTCCTGTTTGCTTATCATATTTTCTGAATCAGCCTCACTGGCCAAGGCTGCAGGACCTGTTTGCCAAGGTTTACAACTGTTAATAGAAGAAATCAAGAAAATTTTATGCGGGCCCGGAGAGATAGCACAGCGGCGTTTGCCTTGCAAGCAGCTGATCCAGGACCAAAGGTGGTTGGTTCGAATACCGGTGTCCCATATGGTCCCCCGTGCCTGCCAGGAGCTATTTCTGAACAGACAGCCAGGAGTAACCCCTGAGCACTGCCGGGTGTGGCCCAAAAACCAAAAAAAGAAAAATAAAAAGAAAAAAGAAAAGCTTATGCAAGAACTTAAATTAGAAAGGTGGTCATCAAAAGCATAAATAATAAATCAATTCTTGAGAACTTCCAGAAGAGGAAACAATAGTTAAATTTAAGATAAAAGGCAGGTTCAAGAAAGAGAAAAGGTGTGTGTCTCAGAGACATATGCAAAGGGAGAAATAAGAAATTTGGTCAACCCAGGAGAAATAAGGCATTTGATCCAAAGAAGATTTTTTTGCTAGAGGAGTGTTGCAACCCAAATTTTGCTTTGTTTATGTATTTAATGATATATTTTTATTACTCTGTTTACAATACTTTAAACAAAGCATTTGGATTGCTAGCTAAAGGAGAAAGATAACAATTTGTAGGTTTGTGGGCAGACTTCATTTACCCACACCTTACTATTTTACAGCCTTAGCAAACACTGTTCATCCTTTGATCATAGTCAAAATATTAGAACCACTCTTTAATTTGTTCTGTGCATCCTTTGAGCCTTCTTTGAGATTATGCCTCCCCAAGAAGTTCCTAACAGGCCTTTCTATGATGTATCATTTTTCATAGGAATGATTTGAAGCTAAGGTCAACCTAGGCCTATAGGCATATGAGGAAAAAAAATTCCCATACCTTTAACTAAGTAGAAGAATAAAAATTGAGGGCACTGCAAGGTACTAAGATTTTTACTAGAAACAATCTTTATATTAAAGAAGCCTGTCTAAATGTCAGGACAGTCAACATATTAAAGAGCATCGGATCTTTGTTATATGAATCATCCTCCTCATCATTATTTTTTCTCTTCTCTCCCCAAAGTTCCCAAACCTCATCTCATTCCTAAGAGAAAAATACTCTTATTTTCTTAATTTGCCTTTTATTTTTTGAGAGTGTCAAATCCAGTAGCACTCAGGGGTTACTTCTGATTCAGTGCTCAGAAATTATTCCTGGCAGGCTCTGGGGGACCATAAGGGATGCTGGAAATTGAACCTGTGTTGGCAGCATGCAAAGTAAATACCCTATCCACTGTGCTATCTGTTGCTCTGGCTTCCTTAATTTGCTTTTAAATCTACATGCATGAAGGCTTTCACTCCATAGGTATTACCTTGGTTTGCTATTGTCTCCTAATAATATTTCTTTGATGTGATAAATGTGATAGCACAGTCAAAGAATATAAAAGAACAGAAAAAATGTTCCTCTTTACCCAGCACTCTGCCCACACCTTCCTTAAGGATACCATTGCATCAGAGGGATTTAAAGCAAATTGGTAAAGTACACAATCCTTTGTGAGGTTCAAAAAATGGCGTAATTTTCTGATATCTGTTATTTTCCTTTATATACTAGAGTACATATTGGTACTGTCACTATGTCTTCTCAAGTTGAAGTTGAATAAAAGAATCATCTATGCTTCGACAGGGATTGTAGTTCTGTAAAATCAATATACTGGAACAAACTTCATAAAATTCAGCACAGGCATGTAAAATAAAAATGAACAGAATCATACTAAAAACATTTGCAAATATTCTGTTTGAGTTTTTTGTTACTTTTAATACTGATCTCAGTGTGTTATAGAAACTCTTCTAAACAGCTACAAATAACGTTTTCAACCTTCTACCAGTAGTCTTAATAATCTTGCAAGAGAAATTTCTCTAACTACCATCATCATCAAGTAGGTTTCTTTCACAAATATCAGATTCTTGTATATTTTTAAAGCTAGTGGTTTTGGATTTTCAAATGTAAACATCAGCAAGAATTAAGTACCTATTTGGTATTTTATGCATTGCAAGTATTTTTTTTTATCTTCCTAGTAAATTTTTATTTTTTTCTTTTGTCTTCAGAATACTCCTTTGTGAATTTTCTCATCTCCTAAACATTGTCAAACTGTAATCTCTTTTATAGACTTCCATATCTAGATGCCAAACCTACAGATTTAAAGCAATTTCTCCCTGAAGCTTCCTGATGGGAATCACAGTGGAATCATAAGAACCCATGGTGGGAAGTATTATGGAACCTGTAAGCTATTAAACCTTTTCCTCTAGCCTTCAGACAGTCTGAAAACAAATCAACACATACTGAATACGTGCCTTTCTGGCACCCAGTGGCCCTCGAGTTTGAAGAAATATCTCTTAAAAATATAGTGAAATACTACACTGAATCAACTCCAAAATATTAATCTTATCTATAAGTAAATATTGTATATTTATATGTATGCAAACAGATTGATAACACTTTGTTAATACATAGTTACTTCCTTCCAAATGAATGTGTTTCCTTTAAAACGTTTTTTTAATTAAATCGCCATGAGATATACAGTTACAATGTTGAGTTTCAGTCATACAATGGCTCAACATCCATCCCTTCACTAGTGTAACTCTTCCGCCCCCACCACCACCATTAATGTCCCCAATTTTACTCCTACCTCTTCCCCTTATCTCATTCTCTCTCTTCCCCTTTTTCCATTTAAGTATTGTATTTGCTATACTGTCACTGACGGAGTATCGTGCATATCACTTTATCTTGAACGGGCATCCTTTGCTTCATTCTTCAGTTATTGCCACTTTGGGTTGCCACTAATAAGAAAGCCTCTACATGAATGGGAAACACAGCACAAGCTCACTAAATTGTGTAGGGCCAGCTGTCAAATCTGAGATGAAGAACTGATTTTTAGGATCTCACAAAGCAGACGAAGAAAACACTTCTAAAGTGCTGTCAAGGTGCGGCTGTCATTGAAGTAATGGCGTCTTGACAGCTGCTGGTGCCTCCTTGCTGCCAATGTTTAATTTCTCTCAAAAAGGCAGGGCTTTAATTAGGTTCCTAGGGCAGCTAGCTCTATATCGTTGACCTTATCAAGGATGCAGGATTTCAAAGCACAGGCTTAGATAGGTCTCCCTTCATTACTGATCAAAAGTCTTCCCACAAGCACTCCCGGGCTCAGATTTTAGTTCCTCTGTAACCAAAGTTGCATTTCCCTGCTTCCTTCTGAAGGATAGTCCTTCACCAGCATCCCTGTCATTACCAGATTCTTCAAAGGAGGAGAGAGTATTCAGGATGCAGAAATTAGATGCTATTCATAGAAGAAACTTTTCGTGTCTAAAGCTACTTACATACATCACTATGAGGGCCTTTTAATATTGGAAGAAGTCTGCATCTGGTATATTGACTTGATTTTTAAACGTATAACATCCTGAGTCCAAAATTTTCCTGTAATTTAATACTAGGAGTTGCTTTCAACCTGGTTTAAAGTAAGTAATTCCTCTAAAAAGACAGATGTTGAATTTTAATAATAAATTTTTTTTGCAGCATATAAAATTAAGGATAGAGCATCTGCTTTTACAATGCCAGCATCTGTTTCTTTGACATCCCTGCCTTCCTTCTGCTGGCTCCAACTGTAAATTTGCCATAGAATCTGATATGAAAAACAGATAAAATTGTTCTTGACATGCTGAATTCTACAGGGCCAACATAAATGAGGCTATCAGTATTAAACCTTCATTTTAAATGAAGAAAAACTTCTGAGTCATTCTTGTTCATGATACTTCAGAATTCCAATTAAAATCAAGAATTGTACAATTTTTCAAGGGAAGGATGACATCACTGACAAACTACATTCTTTATTCTGTGATTTCTTTGGAAATAACTTTGAAACAATTTTAAAAAGGAACTAAGACATCTACTAGTAATATCTCTCTGTATCTATTAGTCAAATAAAAAACTCATTTCTTTGACTGTAAAATTGTTAAAAGAAACTAAAAGTACTAAATAGACAACCCATGGCTATCATTTGGTGGTTGAGCTTATGAGTCTCAAGCAAATAAACAAGTAAAAAAAACTATGGAACAGCTCAGAGACAAAGCCCCTGAATAGCAAACATGAGACTATCAGTTTGATCCATGTCACCACCAGACGTGCATCAGCACAATCCCAGAATTCTGCTATTTGTATTTCCCAATAATATAAGAAAGTATGAGATTTCTAGTGTAACAACCGAATTCTGCAAGGACCATAGCTTAAAATATGTAAGTGTATGTATGATCCAGACAAAGTTCATGTACAAGTACAACAACCGAGAGTGTACTTGGCAGGGAACACTGCAGCCAAAATGTATACAAACTGAAGAGTGTTACCACCCTTAAACAGGAGTGCAAGAATCACAACTAAGTTTGTGGCATCACCTCCCCCAACCAAGTACCATGACCAAGAAAACAAGCAACACACAAAATTTTTGTGGCCTCCAGTCATTGAAACAACAACAACAACAACAATAAAGGTGGGAGAGAGAGAGAGAGAGAGAGAGAGAAGGGAATGAAGATTAATCAATTGATTCAAGTTAAAAAATAAAGTGAAATTTAGTTTCACTGATTGAGGAAAAGTATCATTATGTAATTATCAAGATCTTGTATTGAAGAAAGCAAGTTCTTGGATTAAAATTACTACCAAACTTATTTTCTTATATTGCTTAAATTTAATGTATTTACTTATTTGTTCAAAAGATTAATTCTGGGCAAGCAAGATTAGCTATTAGGGATATAGATGTTAATGCAGAAAATAAAGTTTCTAACTTTGTAAAGTGTGAGGAAAACATACACTAGGAAAGTAAGCATTTAATTAAGTGTATAATTACAAAATTTGCTTTTTTATCTTTGTTTTTATTTTTGATTGATGGGTGTGGTGTTGAAATTATGGAAGTGTTAAAATTATGTACCAGTTTATGTTGTGCCAACATAAACAGTATTGTAAATCATAAATAACACTAAGTTATCTGGATCATTTCTCCTGTTGTGATGCCTTACCTTTGTTACTTTGTTGCTATGTTTCTGTGTATCTTTGATTTATATAAACTAGTGACATAATTTTTATCCCTTTCCTTTAGACTTACTTCACTCCTAATATATCTTCTAGTTTAAGTCATGATGCAGTAAATTGCCTTCTTTTTTCATTTCTTAGAGCCGCATAGTACTCCATTGTGTATATTGCTGTGACTTTTTTGCTTGTTTGTTTAATTTAGTGACTGTAAATCACAATTCCTAATGATTCCTAATGTCCCAAAATCAATCTTTTCACCAATGACCACTTCTTTCTACCAATGTTCCCAGTTTTCGTCCTACCCGCCAATTTAATTTGCTCCTGTGACAGGTACTTTTTGGGAAAAAAAATAGGTCTTATGGTGTACAATACTGTTGTTGCTGATAGAATTTTATGCATAGCTCTTTACCACCTTTAAACACTGCTTTAAACACTGCTTCTCTACACCACTGGCATAGTGGTAGCTTCTGTCCTATCAAGATCTCTTGTTCTTATTTCTGATTATCTCTGGATATTTGTTATTCATATATTATGTTTCTTTATATCCTGCATTTAAGAAATTATTCTGTATACCACAAATTCTCAAAAATTCATTCATTCATTATTGGCATTTCAATTGTCTTCAACCTTGGCTATTTGCTATTGGCTGTGGTAAACATCGGTGTGGACCTATCATTTTTGATTGTTTTTGTGTTTGGGGAGTAAATTTCAGAAAGTGGTCATATGGAAATTCAATTTCTTCTTTTTTTTAATTAAATTACCATGAAAATGGTTAAAAATTTGTTGATAGTTGTTTCAGTCAACAATGTTTCAACATCTATTCCTTCACCAATGTTCATTTCCTGCCACCAATTTCCCCAGTTCCCCTCCTCTGTTCACCTATCCCCACCATATACCCTTCCTCTATGACAAATACCTTTTATATATATATACACATGTATATACATATATACACGTGTATATATATATGTATATACATATATGTATACTAAATGTATATATATACAATATATACATCTATATATTACTCTCCTTCCTTCTCCCCCCTTACTCCCTTGTAAGCACCATGATTTACAATCTATTTCTCTTTCTGGAATGATATTTATATTGCTTCCCATAGGATTTGAACCAGAGACCAGTGTCAGATGAAGATTCCTTTTATCACTACAACCCCACCAACACTGATTGTTTCCAAACTTTTTTATATCTTCCTTTCATATGTGAAATGAAATAATATCTGTGTTATTTTCATTTCAGTTCCTTAAACATGAGTGACTATGAGATCTTTCTCTTATATCTACTGATCACATGTCTATTACCTGTATGTCTTCTTTGGTAATTGTGTGTTCATCCCTTCTTTTTTGGGATTACATGTTTATATTTTTCATTGTTGAGTTTTGAAAGTGCTATATAGACATTAGTTATTATCCCTTTATCTAACATAATATGTGTAAATACTTTAGCTTAAGTTTTTTATTATGCAGAAATTTTAAATTCGGTATAGTACAATTTGTTCTTTATCTGTCTTGCTTCTGTATTCATCTCATTGAAAACAATATGAGCATATCATGGGTTATATAAAAATCTAAAATATGATAGTCATATACCATGATCTGGGCATTTTTTAATTCAAATCATGTTTTTATTTTTGGAGTAATCAGATTTTAAAATAAAATTTTAAATATATTAACATAATACCATTCTGTTGCTACAACATATAAGGAAAGTTAGTACTGTGTCTATCATCAGTATTTACTTTTAATAGTACATCTCCTTATTGTTACATGTTTATATCTCTTTTATCTCCTCTAAACTCAGTACACTTTTGAGTTAGGAAATTGAATATGTGAGAAATTTAATAAGGCAAGAATTTTATATGACACTGCACACATAAAATACCTCTCAACTCAAGATTCTCACTGTTTAAATAAAAAGACAACTAAAAAGTCAAATCTATAAATATTAATAATCCTATGAAAGCTTTATATATTCACCTTAATACATAACACCTATGAGTATTCACAGAAAATGGTACCATACATATTTGTTATCACTATGCCTTCTGGAAAATAAAAGTTAGTGTGCCACCTTTTCAGAGAATGAATATACAACTAATAGGCTCAAAATCTGAGACCAGCCAGGAAAAAAACATAGTTCAATAATTTTGTAACTGAAAGGTCATTCCAGTCAACTGCAGAAACATACATATGAACATTTATAATATATCTGCACACAGGCATATGGCATAAAGCCAACATTAATTGTTCTGATTCTCATCACAATTATTATTATCATCATTGTTTTTATAATACTGTCTGAGGACTACAAATATGTCATTAGAATAAAAAAACAAATCCCAGAATTTATAAGCTTTATTTGTTATTTGAAGAGGGCAGCAACATGAACAATGCACCAAAGAGCAAATTACTTAACATGGATCATTATTGACTAAGAATTAAAATGAGGCGCTTCTTCATGGTGGAAGGAGCTAGAAAAAAATTAGGTCCAGTTGTCTTCAAAAATAAATACTACTTATCACACATAAAATGATGTATGATAGAAATAATAAAGACAAAGAAAACTGATCAAATAAGTTATATTTTGTAAGAACAATAAATATTAGAATGATTAAATTTTTAGGAATGCAATATGTTGCATAACCATTGTTTTACCCTCATTGCATTCCATTAAGTTTAGAAGATTGTTGGTTGGTTATGCTGAGTGCATCCTTTCATTAGCCTTAGAGCACAAATAATAAGTTGATTTTCAAACTGCAAATGTTTTCTTTTTAATCATGCTTTTGCCAGAGTGAAGTTTAAGTTCAAGAGTTGTTATTAGTTTAAAAATCTGTTTTAGCAACACAAATCACTATGGTTTCTAAGCACCCTATTGCCTCCAAACTGTGGTTAACATGTGCACCCAGAGACTTGGGTGCTGAGCCAAGTCTTAAATATAAATGAGAAAGAGAAAAAAGTTTAATGACTATAGATAGAAAAATAAATACTGTGAATTCCCTGGTTTAAAACTTTTTGTTATTTTTAAAGCCATATAGACAAATAATGTGAATATAGCTTTGACAGATTTATTCTTAAATTGCCAATTCTTAAATTTATTTATTTATTTAAGATTATTCTTATATGACAAAAACATAAAGAAAATGAATATCTGCATGTATTCCAATTTTTTTTTTGGTTTTTGGGCCACACCATTGACACTCAGGGGTGACTCCTGACTATGTGCTCAGAAATTGCTCCTGGTTTGGGGGACCATAAGGGGATTGAACCGCAGTTCATCCTAACCCCCAAATTCCTCTTTTTGAAATAAGCTCATGTTTACCTCTAAAATATTCACTAAGGAGTACTGGAACTCAAATTAGACACTACATAAGTTCCAATTTTTCTTGAGTTTTAACTTTGCACTCTTTTATCATAACAACATATGGAAATTAAACCAGTTTCACATTAAGCTGCATGCAAGGCAAAACTCCCTACTGCTGCTCTTGCATGTATTCCAATTTTTAAGAAATCATAAACAAAAAGGCTTTTATTTATATTCTAAAGAGTAGGTTTTTGAAGAAATTAATAATTTTTACATTTAGGAGATTACAAATAAATATTAGTAACTATGAATTTACTTGGGAGATTTTAGAGTAACAGGTGAGTCAATAAATAAAACAGGAACCCACATAAGAAATTAAAATTAATTTTAGAGTATCTATAGTATTCTCCCCAAAATTCAAAATATGCTATACTATATTTATGATTCAATATGATACCTGACTAACACTGAAAATCTTATACCGGTAACTTTAAATTCTGATATTGCAAGGTTCCTTACGGTAACATCATTGGTTGCGATTTTGTCTACTTACTAAATTTTTATAACAAGCCTGAGAAATAGTTGCTCTAACTCCAATATTCTAAAAAGCATGGAAAATAGTGCTAAGACTACTGTAACTAAAATTCCTTTTTTTAATTTCTTGGATAACACCTGGTGATACTAAGGAGTTACTCCTTTCTGTACTCAGAAATTACTCTTGGCATTGTTATGAGGACCATATGAGAGGTTGGTGTGGAACCTGAGTTGGCGTCGTGCAACACAAGTGCCCTACCTGCTGTACTCTCTCTCTCAGCCTCCAAATTCCTCTTTCTGAAATAAGCTCAGAACCTCTAATGCAGGGGTGGCTAACACGGGGCTCTCGAGCGCATGCGGCTCCAGGCCAACATGAATGCAGCTCTTTGCCTCTTATCATTATTTTGTCTACTGTGGCTCTTTATTAAATTTGGATTTTGTTCTGCTGCTTTTGAGGAGGGACCTCTGAGGAGAGATCTTCGAGCAAGCAGTCCCGCCCCCAGGCTGCGTCATCCCGTGTCCCATCCCTCGGAAACAGCTGTACGGGCCAGTGGGGGGGGGGGGGGAGGACCTGTGTTTCACATGTTGGGTCACATCTTGCTGTTAGTTCTTAGTGTGGAGGAAGCAGCACACCCTCACTAGCACTGCAGGATTTCGACCCTCACTCAAAATGGCAAAATGCAATCTGTGTTTAATATATTATTGTTAAAATTAGATGCTTTTGTGTGTTTGTTTTGGCAGGTCACTGCGTGGTGTGGCTCTCTGACTCTCACAGTTTAAAATTGTGGCTCTTTGTGTCGAACTTGTTCGCCACCCCTGCTCTAATGTTTACTTCTAGAATAAAGATTCACTAAAGAGGACTGGAACTCTAACTATACATAAGTTCCAATATTTTCTTGAGTTTTAACTTTGCATTCTTTTATCAAAGTAGCACATGGAAATTAAACCAGTTTCACATTAAGCTTTTACTTGCCTCAAAAAGATATGATACCTCTTTTTTTCAATTTCTTCAGGGTAGTTAAGCAGTCTAGACAAACACTCCTGGGTGTTAATAGAAAAACAGTGTCCAAAAACTGAGTCCCTAGTGGACAATGTTCTTTCTGCTCCTTGTATTCCAAGTCCAGCAAGATATTACTTCACCTCTCCTTTCTACTTCCACATTATTATATCCCAGGCTCATCTGGGCACATTTTAGGACTGAAAAGCGGGACTGCAGGTTTATGACGCCTACAAAACACTAGACATCATATTGAGAAAATGGGGGAGAGAAAAGAATGATTAGGAATAACTTCTGGGAGCCACGATGTAAAATTCTACGTGGTATCTATAAAGTAGTGCTCCATGACCACATTTGATGTGAAAAATATGTATTTCATTAGCATAATTAATCAGTTTACTCTAGTATATATGATTCATGCTGTTAACTTTCAAATATATGTCTTCTGTTTTCTTCAACTGATCTCTCTGTCATAACTTTATTCATTGGCTTTTCCCCAAGAAATTTCTAAACATGGAAAGCAGAACCTATAGCATCCCGACCTTTGTCTCTTGGATAAGGAATAAATTGTAATTGCCATTGTATTTAGAGTCCTATTTAGTTCATTTTAGGATAGTGATTGGCCTTCAGTCAGAAAAGTACTATCAGGTACAATCAAAGTAATATCTAAGAGTTCACATAAATATTGAGAACCAATGAAGAAAATATTTTAAATCATGAGAAATTGAAATTGAAATGTTGAAAATTTGAAATATTGAGAACCATTGAAGAAATTATTCTTAAACCTCAAAATATTAAGTACATACTAAACACCCTAAAAATATAAACACAACAAATGTAGATAAAAATCATGGGGCTTAAGGCCTGGGAAATTCAAAAACTTTTGCTGAATGATTATATGTAGCTTCCTAATCATCAAAATCCATCTTGCCATGAATATGATATACAGTCATCAGATATATTTCTATTTAATATGCCTTAACCTTGTCTTATAATATGTCTAAGTCTTGTCCCTTATATGTACATAAAAGCCCATAGCTGAATTTTTGGCATCTAGCTTGTAGTTAAAAATGTTAGCTTTTATTATAGGAATGCAAATGTATGTGAAATTTTCCCATAAAAATAGGTATCACTTTTGAGTGCACACTATGTGTCAGAAACTTAGCTAAATTCATTACATGGATCATTTAATTCAATGCTCACAACAATCCTGTGAGTTAGGAATTATTAGTTATATCATCTTATAGATGAACAACTTAGAGAAGTCAAATAAAATAACTTGCCCAAAGTCACAAACTTTTAATTGTAGTGAGTGATATTTCAAGCTCAGCACAAACTTCAAAATTGAAATCAATCACTGTTTAATACACTACTATCTTCTAGTTTTTATTAGTTCTTAATAAACATATCAGAACTCAAAAAACTTTTAGCTATTGTACCAAAACTGATACTCCAAAATACTTAACAATGACTTTACTAATAGATTACTTATTACTTAATAAGTATTGTCAAAATTGTCTTAAGTACATTTTTTCTATTTTAATTCATTTATTTCCATGGGCTGAAACTATTAGTGCCAAATGTGGAATCAAGGTTTTTTTTCCCAAAATAATATCTTTATTTAAACACTATGACTACAAACATGTTTGAAATTAGGTTTCAGTTATAAAAAAGAACATCCCTCTTCCCAGTGCAACCTTCCCACCACCAATGCCACTCATCTTCCTCCTCGCCCCAACTCCTGCCTATATTAGAGACAGACATTCTATTTCTATCACTCACTAACATTGCCATGATAGTTATTATAGTTGTTAGTGTAGTTATTTCTCTAACTGAACCCAACACTCTTTGTGATAAACTTCATAACATGGGCTGGTCCTTTCAACTCTCATTTCTATTGTCCCTGTGCATTATTACAATAATGTCTTTAATTTTTCTTAAAACTCATAAATGAGTAAGACAGTTCTGTGTCTATCTCTCTCTCTGACTTATTTCACTCAGCATAATAGTTTTCATGTCCATCCATGTGTATAAAAATTTCATAACTTCATCTCTCCTGATGGTTGCATAATATACCATTGTGTATATGTACCATAGCTTCTTTAGCCATTTATTTATTGAAGGGCATATGGGTTGTTTTCAGATTCAGGCTATTGTAAATAGTGCTGCAATGAATATAGGTGTGTAGAAGGCATCTTTATATTGTGTTTTTGTGTTCCTAGGGTATATCCCTAGGAGTGGTATAGCTAGATCATATGGGGACTCAATTTTTAGTTTTTGAGGAATATCCATATTGTTTTCTATAAAGGCTGGACTAGACAGCATTCATTCCCAGTGAATGAGAGTTCCTTTCTTTCCACATATCCGCCAGCACTGATTGTTCTTGTTCTTTGTGATGTGTGACAGTCTCTGTGGCATGAGATGGTGCCTCATTGTTGTTTTGATTTCCATCTCCTTGATGATTAGTGATGTAGAGCATTTTTTCATGTGCCTTTTTGGGCCATTTGAATTTCTTCTTTGATAAAGGGGCAAGAAATGCAAAATGGAGCAAGGAAAGCCTCTTCTACAAGAGTTAGCACAACTTGTCAGCCACATGCAAAAAAAAAAGCTAACTCAAAACTCCATCTAACTCCATGCACAAAGGTCAAATCCAAATGGATTAAAGACCTTGATATTAAACCCAAAACCACAAGGTACATAAAATAACACGTAGGTAAGACACTCCATGATATTGAGACTAAAGGCATCTTCAAGGAGGAAACAGCACTCTCCAAACAAGTGGAAGCAGAAATAAACAGATGGGACTATATTAAGTTGAGAAGTTTCTGCACCTCAAAGGATATAATGACTAGGATACAAAGGTCACCCACAGAACAGGAGAAACTATTCACCCAATACCTATCAGGTATGGGGCTGATATCTAAGATACACAGGGTACTGACAGAACTTAACAAGAAAAATCATCTAACCTTTATCAAAAAATGGGCAGAAGACATGGATAGACATTTTCTCAAAGAAAAAATACAAACGGCCTTAAGTACATTTTAATTTAGGGCTCACAGTTTAAAAAAAAAAAAAGTCAGTAAGACTTTTGCCTTGAATGCTGTTGACCCATGTTCTATTCCTGGCAGCACATCTGGTAGGCCAACTGATGCCAAAAGTCAGCCCTGATTACAGCAGAATATAACACAAAAAGTCAGAACAAAATAAAATATTTTATTTTGACCTCATTGCAATACTAAGTCTAGGACCATCTTGTTTACAAAGGAGGAAAATAAAGCATAGAAAAGTTAATTGAATTCCACCATCATAGAGAGATTTTTATTTTTAACCTATTTATATGGTTCTAGTTCAAGATAAACTTCTATGTGGTAATTCTTTTATAAATAATATAGTAATATAATTATAGATCATTATTTTAATAATGGGCCATTGTTAAAAATTCCTCTAGTCACAAATCAAGCTCTATATATGAACATGTTTCATATTAAAATGAAGACCATAATTTCAAATTTAGAAGTTAGAATCCCTCCAGGATTGGAACCAATTGTTTTTCCAATTCAGTACAGATAAAATAACTTATATTCAGAGACAGAGCTTTTGAAAAGTGAGTGTCCTTAAAGTAAGAATCATTTCAGATCAATAAAGTGTTCACATTATAGGAAGTTAAAGGGAACTGAAGCCAGCTCAATGAATAGCAATGTAATACTTCCCATTTGATGCTTTCCCCCAGGGTATAGACCCATTGAATGAAATGGATTACCTGTACTACTAAAATTTTACTTTTTGGTCTCTCTTTTGAGCTTACATAATATGTTTTTATATTCACTGGAAAGTCAAAACAATGTTTAGAGAAGAGTAGTCTTTCATAATTCATTACACTAAAACTGCAAGTGTTGCCATAACTGTAGCAAGTTCTTGAGGATTCACTAATATTCCTTTGATAGCTACACTGTTTGTCTTTGACAAAATTTAAGTTTCTTATTTGACCATAAATTCTCAAGAGCAGATATAGTGACTGTCCTACTAATCATTTATTCCTCCAACAGAATAGCTAAAATCCAAATGAATTAATTGAAAACATTTTTGATTAATGAAAAAAGGTAACTACTTATGTTCTTTTAAATTTAAAATATTGGTGCAATGTCAGATTAATCTACACTATTATGTAAATGAATCTTCACTGAGTGTGATATTCTTATCAAGATGACATGAACGATATAATCTTTTAATTTCTTTCATCTTTGCCCATCAAATATTTTAACAATTTATTATAGAAAATATTCAATAAAAGTAAGGTGACAGACTCAATGGTCAAAGTGCCTAAATTCACTTGTCTTGCCACTTATCTGACCTCTTCAGTTTCTTTATCAGCAAAATGGATAACACAGTAATTAAAACTAGCATATCTCAAGTTTAAATGTAACCAGATACCATTTTAAATAGTGCATATGATTCAATTCATTTAACATACCCAGACAAATTTTGGGTTTGCGTGCACCAATTTATGGATCATGCTAATATAGCACAGATATGAAGCAAGAATGAAGCCAAGTGAACACTTTACCTGGTACTTTGACTCCAAAGTATGTATGTGTAACCAACCACATTCCACTGTTTCTGATAGTGTGGCCAAGTTTAAAGCCAACAAAGCATTTAGGTATCATTCCCAAGTCACTATTCAGTGACTGTTAGTTTTGATGATTATTAATGATGATAATACAATAAGTGCATGCTCCACTCAATCAACAGGGCATGGTAACTACACCCTAATTCCCCTGCAGGAAGAACTCCTTAACAAAGTAACTAGAAATATTAATTCACTTCCTGAGAAATGCTCTCTAAAACAGGGAGCAATCTCTCATTGTGAGACCTTTTCCATAGTCTGTCTGATAAGTGCATGCTGAAACAGATTCTGGCTCATTGACTAAATTTGGAACAACTCTAGAGTAGTACCTGTCTAGAAATTCTTGTAGATCTACTTAGGCCTCAATTGCAGCTGCATCACTTTCTCCCACTTGCCAATTTGACATTCTCTTCTATATAAAGTGGCTAATGTCAAAAATATTACCGTATTTTCAGGCGTATAAGACGACATTTAAAACAAAGAAAAGTAAACTGAAAATAAGTCCTCTTATACGCAGAATATATCCCGAAAAACGGCTCGATATGCTGCTAAACGAAAATCACCTGGATATTGCCACAAAACTAATTTTCCAACTCAATCTTGCACCTATCACTGCAAGGCTGCTCAGATGCCTCTCTAACTCAGCTAATCCAAGCAGAATTTTTATGCATGCAAATTAGACACTGTTCTTGAACCCGAATCTACACTGTAAAAAGCCTGCTCAGATTGGCCAGAGTCAAAGAGGAAGTCTATTACAGTATAACCTTTGAACCTTTGTTTGTTGTGATTGGCTCACTGTGGTACATACAGTTGCAGCACAGGAATGTTCTGTCTTATACAGCGATTATAGGCCTAAACCTATGTTTTAACTGTAAAATTAGGGGGTCGTCTTATACGCCGGAAAATTGAGTATAACTTTTAGTTGAACTTGACATAAAGCCCTAAGAGAAGACTCCACAATAGCTCACAGATTCCTGCGACATTCCTGGCATATTTGGTTTCTCACCCCAGATTTTACTTGAGCTCATACCAAATTCTTCCAGGGTGAGCCTGCCCTGATTTTGTCATCATGTTTCCTTCTCTGTTATATTACTACCCTGAAAAACACTTTTTTTTATTTTCCCTTTTCTATAATAAAACTGTCGTAAGTTTTTTCATTTCAAAGTTGATGATAAAATATATAAATTATTTAAACATGAAGCCAATTAATCTACACAATAATAACAATTTAAAGCATTAAACACATCAAAAGCAAGGTTTTCAAGGAAATTTAGTACAATTTAACATATCCACTTTATTTAAAAGGAGTGTTTTGTTTAGTTATTGACCACATCCACTAGTTGCTCAGGGTTTACTCCTAACTGCTGAGGTATCTATCACTCCTGGCAGAACTACAGGACCATATGTGGTGCCAGGGATAGATCTCTGGTTGTTGTCCTATCTCTTTGGATCTAAAATATCATAATTTAAAAAAAAAATTTTTGTTAACTTGGAGTCTCATTTCCAGTAATCTAGATTGGACTTCAGCATAAATATCAAGCTCTCATGTTTATAATCCAATCATCAAAGTTATTAATGAGAGATTGGTAATAGTCTTTCAAATTTTCTTCACCTCAATGTAACCATTTTGCATTTTCTGATTTACTTAAATTGAGTTTCTCAGCTCTGTGTCTATAAACATACCACCTTGATATGTTATGCAAAGAGTTATGCCTAGGTTAAGGCAATGTTTTTCAACCTTTTTGTGCAAAGACACACTTTTTTCATGAAAAAAAATCACAAGGCACACCACCATTAGAAAATGTTAAAAAAAATTTAACTCTGTGCCTATATTGACTATATATAAAGTAATTCTCTTGAATAGGAATCAAATAAAGACAAAGAAATTATTTTATAATTACTTTATTATGAAATAATAAAGTATTTTATAATTGTTCATATTTCTATTTACTTACTCAGTGCGAAGCCTGGGCCTGTTTGACTGAACACAAAGCTGATATTCTGGCAGGAATAGAAGAAAGACATACACGTAGCTCTCAGTCTCTCTCTGTCTTTAGTTTTTATAGTTTGTTATATGTGTTTCGGCTCACAAATAGACCAATCATGCCGAAGCCGCATGTTATGAATGAAATTGAAATTTTTCCCAGGGCACACCAGACAATACCTCATGGTACACTAGTGGTTAAGAGGGTGAGTTATGATTTAATACTTGAATTTGAAAACACAACAATTCACTCTTAATTCCAGTAGAATAAATATGTGGGTCAGTGTCAAGCTTTGACAGGTGATATTGTCTCATCTGAAAATTAACCAAATTGTATTTTTACCCAGGTGTGTTGGGATATTAATATTTGAGTAACTTTGAATTGGTAATATTTCAAAAATATGTCTGTGTATTTATATCTATATACAAGCACCTCACATAAGAAAATGAAGCAATTTTGCACTACTAGGCTAACTGAGCATGTGCTATGCCAATGCTTCTCAGTTATTTTTCGTCATGCCCCCCTAGGAAGAAAACATTTTTCGCACCCCCCCATGTGACTGTAAATAGTATCTTTATTTAAAAAAACTTAACCTGCAAAACAAAAATATATAAAATAATTTGAGCTGATTTTCTAATCAGAGATGATGTCCGGATTAATGGCTAAAATGAGCATGGTTTGCAATGCATAGCTTTTTGAAGCTGGGTTTGAAGCAGGACACTGAAACTCTCAGCTCCAGAGACATACAGAGACATAAACACCAGGCTTAGCTTGTTATGACAGTGTATGCCGAGGTCAAACGCACCCCCATTTACAGAGCCCAAGGGAGCGTCCCACTATTTGAGAAGCACTATGCTGTGGAAAGAGATACTAACACAGCATAAACACAAGAGAAGGAAAAGAGCAAACACAAACCACCCTCCTATGATTGCCAATTTTGAAGAGAGACACTTGTCAAGAGGAAATGTTCATGATCTTTAAGACTAATTATGTACTGGAATAAATTTAAAAGTGAAGACCACCAGGGAAAATTTTGCATTGGGTTATCTATGTATGCAAAGGGTGATGCAGAGGGTTATTTATAGTCTGAATATTTGAGACACATTATTGATATGTTAAAATTCTAACCATCAAAGGTGATAATATATGTAGAAACATCTTTGAGGATGAATTCGGTTGAGAGTGAAAACGTCACCTTTCAGAGCTCCCTCACTCCTGACATGTGAGGATACATTCAAAAGTTTGCAACCCAGGAAAGGTCTATCACCTGATTATGTTAGCGCGCTGAAATTGAATGTCTAGCCTAAAAGACATTGTAAAGTATTGTTCCATTGTTTATAATCTATTGACTGTGGCATTTCATTACAGCAGTCCAAATGAACTAAAGCAGGATTCGTTCCCCCACCCAGAACAAACCCTTTCACTCTTCTCAAAATAATGTCGTGAATCTTTTCTCCCTTTCCTTAGGAGGGAAGGGAAATGTCACAACCATTTACATGTGACTCAAGTTTTCTTAGAAGGCAGTGTTTCCCCAAGACAAAGCTTCTGAAGTCAATGAATCAGGCAAAAAAGTGAAGGAAACAATGAAAAGTATTCTTCCACAGAAACTAATAGGAGCCTCTTCTCTCACACCGTCCAGCAATCCCAGCTGTGATGACTGCCCATTCCCCCACTGTACTAACTATAACTGGTAGTTTTATTTAGTTGGCAGCTACTTTTATGATTCAGAAGTCCCCAGATTGTCTGTTAGGTGTTCCAAAGCTGCTAAACAACCTTTCTATGTTGTCTGAAACTGATAGTGTGATGGGCAAAGTGGGATGTAGATGATTCACTATGACTGATTGAGCTTTTGTTAGTTTTTAACAGCTAAGGTCATACAAGACCCTGAGTTTGGAATGAACAACTTAACAAATTTCTAGGACTTGTATTTTTTTCATTTAAAGATAAAAATGATAAAAAATAAAAGATTCATGAATCTGGCTTTGAGTTTTTTGACTTACTACATTCCGAACTCAATCCAGTTTACATGGATGAAGTAAATTATATTACCTCTGATCAAATATTAGAAAAATTTTCAATGGAACAAATTAGATATTCGTTTTAGATAGTGTAATGCTCTTCCCCAGCATTCAGATAAATGTAAATAAGTTAAGAACTAGTAATGCAAATAGGCTGTAGAGCATTTATGATGTTAAAAGTTATGAGAAAAATGAAAGATAAAACTATCTTCACTTTTTAGTTAAAATTATTTTATATGCTGTGTTTCACATTATCTTTACTGAATAATGATACCTTAATATAGGTGCATGTTTAAAGATGCTTATTTATCACAAGATTAATTAGATGGATGATATGTTAAATTGTAGAAAACAGACAAAATCTGAAGTTAAGAAAAACACATAAAATATAAATTTTATTTAAGAATGCATTAACTAAGTAACCTCAGAAGTGCTCTTAAACAAAAGGTCTAATACTCAAAAGATCTCTGTATTTTAATTATTTTCCTTATAAAATTTGGTAAATTTAAGTGAATGCTTAAGAGTTTTTTTACAATAATCTTTCCTCTCTCACTGTCTCTCTCTTTCTCTCTCTTTCTTTCTCTCTCTCTCTCTCTCATACCTTTTTGACTTTTGGATTTCATCCAGAGGTGCTCAAGTTTTACTCCTGAATCAGTACTCAGGGAGCACTTCCAGTGTGCTCAGAGAACACATTGGTATCAGGGATCAAACCTGGGTTGATCATATGCAAGGTAAGCACTCTATCCACAACATTATTTTTCCAGCTCTCATACTTCTTCTTAAGTAGAGAATGCAGACATTCATTATTGAATGGTTGGATGATTAATTTTGATCTACTATCTTCCATAAAAGATTTAAGACAACTGTTCAAAAAGACCCACAAAATGCATCAATGGACTTTCAAAGCATATAAAACACAAAATAAAATATAGTAGGGATATACCTCAAGAAGTAGAATATATGCTTAGCATGTACAAGGCTCTTACAGCAACCCTTGGAACTACAAGACAACCCCAGAATTAATGGACCTAAGCAACAATACAGTGGGAACTGTTGAACTTCCGGCTTCCAGCATAATTAAGAATCCGAACTCCTCTCTGGGATATGGAAGCTTCAGCAGGTAATATGGGGACAGCGTGGCTATATCCTGTAGGCTTTTGGGGCAAGCTTAGGGAAAGATGCGCCTCTGGCTGCCCCCCACAGCCTTCTCTCTCCTTCCTCCCGGACCCCAGGGGTACCCCAGGCCACCTGCTGCTTGGGATTCCAACCAAGTAGATCCCCTCGAGCATTTTGAGGGTAGCCCCAGCCTCCCCCATCCCCCACCCAGCACCAGAGGCGTGTACTGGGGGAGGAGACTGGCGAACTTCCCTTCCCACTAAGTCTCATTCTCAAACCACGCAGGGGCAATGTAGATTTATAGGATATCACATAGTTTTATCCACTTTGTGTTATACAGTATAGATAGTTAAATAGAATATCATAGGTGTTCATCTATGTTTACAGTATAAAGAATGTCTATGTTGTATTATTCTCTTCCCCTTTTGGCTCTACACCTACAGGCTCATTTCTAGTTCTTTACTCTCACCCCCACTGTCTATAACCCCACAAGTAACCACTTGTACCCTCAGGTCTTCACTCCTTATGAAGCAGATTAATATCCTCTCTCAAGCTAACACCAGTCAGCTCCCAAAATTAAAAAATAGACTCTCAGCCTGAGAAGAAACCCATACTCTCTTCCTATCAATTTAGTATCTACGAACTTCATCCTCCAACTCCCTTCACTGGGCACCTGTCCTAGCTACCATAATCAGTTTCCAGACATCCACTCAAAGACATTTCCTGAGATGGGATGCAGGGAGCTGTTTACAAACTCCAGATGGCCAAATCAAAGACCAAAGTGGTTTCCCAGAAACAATACCATACCCCCATGACTATTCTAAAACATAAAAGAGGCATGTGTACCTTCTTTGTATATCTTTGATGTATTCCCTTGACATCTATAACACTTTTTGAATATCGTCTTATACAATGACAATTTTGCCCACTGGTTTTGTGTTTGTTTGCTTGCTTGCTTTTTCCCCTTTGACATCTGTTCAATAAGCAATGCTGGTAGAAGAGTATCTCTGTATAGAATTCATGTTAGAACCAAGTTACAGGGACTGTTGGTCTTGCTCCCTCAGCCTCCAGATGCACCAACAATAGCTTGTGACATTGTTTCTCTTTTGCATAGGCACATTAAAATGGGAAAATATTACATATTCAAACAAGTTCTTATCTAATAGAGATGGGAACACACATTTTGTAATGCAGTTAGGCCTTATACCCTGAACATTGGCATAATGACTTGGTTCAGGCCTCCGAAGAATGGGCATTGCCCATACACCCCTGAACAATGAATACCATCAATCTAAACAACCACAATTGACTATAACATTACCAGGACACAATCCTCTACCAGGGAAGACCCTACCACTGCTCTGACATTGATTTACTCCAAAGGGTGCTCTTAACACCTGCTTGAAGGGCAGGTCTCTCTGCATCTAATGGTGAGGTGAAACTAGAGGAGGCTTCACATCAGCCTGACTTCGATGAAAGAAATGCACAGAATCCAGAATCTTTGAATACAGGAACCTGACACCAACAACAGCTAAAGTGCGGAAAAAGCATCACCCGGGTCCATGGAGAATGATTCAGAGGTTGGACAGACTAGTATGCCTGGAGCCCAGAGTCGGTCTTATGCCAATAAACTTCTGGACTGAGACCTTCTTGTAATCAGACCAAAGACTTTTTTCCAGTTTTCTGCACATTTTGCTGGGCCTATACAAATAACAGTGATTGCCATTTTCACACCTTTACTACTGTATTTGTTTTAATACATATCCTTTAAAGAAAATAAAACAGCTTAATAAACTTAAAAAAATAACTGCTGTAGAGAGCCTGTCTCGAATATAGGCAGGGGATGGGAAGGAGGGAGGAATTGGGGGTGGGAATGTTGCACTGGTGAAGGGGGTGTGCTGTTTGTGACTAAAACCCAACTACAATCATGTTTGTAATCATGGTGCTTAAATAAAGTTAAAAAAAAAAAGAAAAAATATACAATTTAGGCTGAAATACCTGTTAGGACCACACTATCAGATTGGAATCTCAGGGAGTGGCCCCCACCCTACTTTTCCCAGTAGGTTGCTGGGAATGATTGCTATTAAAAAGAAACACAAGAAGGGTGTGCAAAAATATACCTGTCTTACCTGATTTATAAGTTAACATTGAACTTCCTACTAAAGATATTAAGAGGTAATTAGAAACAATTATATATATCACAGCTAGAAATTGGGAAATATAATTTTAACATTTTTCTACATAATATCTATAACACAGTTACTTATAAAAACATGAGTAATTTGAAAGTAGAGAAAATGTTCAATCTTACTTCTAGCACATGTTGCTGTAGCAATTATAATAAAAAACAAGTGGGTACTTTAAATGCAGTTTGTTGTTTGTAATTATTCAAAGAAAGGAGAAAATATAATTCAAAATTTCAGATTTGTGATGATTCAGTCTACCTGAAAAAAAAGGGATAAGGTGATCTTTGCCTTTAATTATACTCTATTAAAATATAAAAATGTGTGATAGAGTTTGCTACCAACCAAAGTCCTATTCTTTTCAGAGATGTTTGTATGGCACATAGAACTTGTGGCTAGTCAATAATATTAATAATGAATATTAAGTTTATGTCATGTGGCAATTCAGGAATTCAAAATATATACATTCAATATGTGAAGTTTCTTCCATACAGAAACCTCAGAATCCAGTTTTACTCTTTGACCCATCCCTTTGCTGCATACACCACTTAGGTTTATGTTCCATGGATTTTCCAGAGTCGCCAGTATCTCTTCCCGCCTTTGATCAAATCACCGCCAAAAAAAAATGTATTAGGACAATTTAATCTAAGATTATGTTCCAACTGTGGCTCAATTGTTATATGGCCATAGTCGTCCACTCATCAATATGCCATGAAAAGGAAGAGAAAGGGCCCGGAGAGATAGCATTTGCCTTGCAAGCAGTCGATCCAGGACCAAAGGTGGTTGGTTCAAATCCCAGTGTCCCATATGGTTCCCCGTGCCTGCCAGGAGCTATTCTGAGCAGACAGCCAGGAGTAACCCCTGAGCACCGCTGGGTGTGGCCCAAAACCAAAGAAAAGAAAAAAAAAAAAAAGAAAAGAAAAGGAAGAGAAAGCTTGTATTTTAATAGGACTATTTTCTACATCTGTAGGCCCTTGTCTAGTAAATTCTGCCAGGAGCTTCTTTGTCTTCTCTGTGTGTGAGTATTTTTGTTCTGCTATTATTCTGTTGTTTTTGTTTATATTTTTGTCTTTTCATTATGTTAGCTTATGTTTTTATATCTTAATAGATTGACAGTGGAGAGTGATAGAATCAAAATAGAAAATTCAGTGGCTCATGCCACTTATTGGCATGCCTATTCCTTTGATTGCTAGAAAGCAAGTACAGTATGGTTGATTCTGCAAGTAACTAATCTTCTGTGAGCATGATGACTTTATTATACTATTAGTTATTATAAGCAAATGGAGGAGGTACCAAGAGTAGAGTTCTTTATTATTTTATGTAATAAATTCTTTAACTAAATAACCATAAGATACAGTTGCAGATTTGTTCATGATTGAGTTTCAGTTATAAAATATGTAGCACCGGGGCCGGGCGGTGGCGCTAAAGGTAAGGTGCCTGCCTTGCCTGCGCTAGCCTTAGACGGACCGCGGTTGGATCCCCCGGTGTCCCATATGGTCCCCCAAGCCAGGAGCAACTTCTGAGCACATAGCCAGGAGTAACCCCTGAGCGTTACCGGGTGTGGCCCAAAAACCAAAAAAAAAATATGTAGCACCCTTCCTCAGTGCACATTTTCCACCACCAATGTCTTCAGTTTCCCTCCAGCCCTCCTTCCATTGTCCTCTATCCTGCTTGGCTTTGAGGCAGAAATGTTCTCTTTCTCTCTTACTTTTTTACTTTTAGACACTGAAGCACTGCACCATTGAAGTTTGCAGAACTAAAAAGATATCACGCATTTCAACTTACTTAATTTCAGCACCCAGTTCTTGTTTAGAGTGATCATTTCCAACTATCATTGTCAATGTGATCTTCCTTCTCTAAATTAAATGCACTCCCCCACTATTTGTGGCAAGCTTTCTACCATGAACTGGTCCTCCTGGCCCTCATCACTATTGTCCTTGGATATTAATACCATAATATCTTTTTTATATTACACAAATGTGTGCGATCACAGGTTCTTATGTATTATCATGATCACTGATCTCATTAGTCACTCAGTCAGACTTATTTCTCTAGTTTGAAAACTCACTTATTAAAACAAAGATATGATTAAAAATCAAAATAGTGCATTCAAGATAAGATAATAAATTCTCAGTGTGTGTGACATGGCCTGGTCTATTGTAGTGTGGTATAGCATGTACATGTATATGTATACCTACATATATATGTGCTTCTGTAAGTGCTAAAAAAATATCCATCTCTTTCCCTCATCAGTCTTTTTATAGGGTCAAGATTATCTAGGACACTAAAGCATTTTAGAAAATATCAAGTATATCATGAAATCAAAAGATAAAATGAGGGGGCCGGGTGGTGGCGCTAAAGGTAAGGTGCCTGCCTTGCCAGCGCTAGCCTTGGACAGACCGCGGTTCGATCCCCCGGTGTCCCATATGGTCCCCCAAGCCAGGAGCAACTTCTGAGCGCATAGCCGGGAGTAACCCCTGAGCGTTACTGGGTGTGGCCCAAAAACCAAAAAAAAAACAAAAAAAAAAACAAAAAAAAAAAACAAAAAAGATAAAATGAGAAAATATTACATGAAGTCTAAAGCTCACTTCAAAGGGGTATCAACTGACTCAAATGTCTGTAGATCACAGAAGATTTTTTTCTCAAAATAAAAGCTTTTTATGCTGATCTGTTCAGGGTTTAATCTTCTAAATTACATGATATAAAGCAGCTGAAGTAGAATACCACGTGTTTTTATTATAGAGATGTTATAGATAAAATTGGCAGCTGTAGGTGGAAAAAAGTTTCCTGTTTATTTTTTTAATTCCATGATTAAAGTGATAATCCTGAAGGTCAAGAGCTGTGAAGACTTTAAGTATCAGGTTGTTCTAAAATAAAAGAAAGCAGAATCTTTACAAATGTATGAACATTGAAGCTATTTGCCATTAAATAATGTCAAATCCCAATGTGAATAGATAATAATCTATCTTCAGTGTAGTTTATATATCTATTTTAAATGGTAGCCCATGTTTACTGTAAGCATTTAAAATGTTCAATACAAGCATCACATGCTAGACACAAAGATTTAAAGCTTTTTATACAAATATCACATACTACTGTCTAGATACTATACTAAGCATATTTTCGATATTTTTCATTTCATCATCACAAGAGTTTTTCCTGTTCCTTCGATCTTCAACTTCATAAATCAACAAAGATTTAAAAGTTTCCAATGGCAGTTAACCCAAAAGTAATAACAAGTATGACTATTATAAAAAATAATATTTTGACTTTCTAAGCTGGTACACAATCAAATGTTGCTTTTCACAAATTGTAAGACAGAGAAAGCAAAGAAGGTAGATATTAAAAATATCTTAATTTAAAACACTCAACTTTTGGGTCTGGAGCAATAGCATAGCAATAGGTCATTTGCCTTGCATGTGGTTGACCCAAGACTAACGCCAGTTCAATCCCCCAGGGTCCCATATGGTCCCCCAAATCAGGAGCAATTTCTGAGCACAAAGCCAGGAGTAACCCTTGAGCCTCAAGGGGTGTGGCCCAAACAAAACAAAACAAAACAAAAACAATTAAAAAAAAAACACCTGGGGCTGGAGAGATAGCTTAGGGGTAAGGCTTTAGCCTTGCATGCAGAAAAATGGTGGTTAGAATCCCTGCATTCCACATGGTCCCCCGAGCCTGCCAGGAGCAATTTCTGAGTGTAGAGTCAGAAGTAACCCCTGAGCGCTGCTGGGTGTTACCCCAAAACCAAAAACAAACATCTAACTTTTTAAAAATTTTATTTATTTTGGGTACTGTGGTTTATAATTTGTTGTTAGCATTATTTAATACATGAACTATTCCAGCATCACAGCCTCAACCCAGATATCTGCTTTCCTCCACCATTGTCTCAGTGGCAGAAAATGAACACAATGAAAGAATATCTCAAAGTTTGTGGTTTTGGTTTTATTTTCTGCATGTCCTTAGTTTAAATTTTAATAACTTTTAATTGAATCACCAAGAGATACAGTTACAACGTTTTGATGATTACGTTTTAGTCATACAATGTGCAACACCTTTCACCAGGGCATATTTCCCACTATCAGTGTCCCCAGTTTCCCTCCCACCCTACTCTCAGCCCTCTCCTCTTGCCTGCCTCTGTGGCAGACATTTTTCCTTTCTCTGTCTCTGTCTCTGTGTCTGCTCTCTGTCTCTTTCTATCTCTCCCTCTCTGTCTTCCTTTTTATTTTACTTTTAGACACTGTAGTTTACAATATTGTTACTGAAAGGGTATCATCTATATCATTTAACTTTTTAGCTCCAAGTTCTTATCTGATATAAATAAAATTAAGTAAAGCATGTAGACGTACTATATATCATACAAGTTATTGTATGAATATTATTATTGTTATTAATTTTCTCAAGTTAATTACCTGTCTTCTGATTTTATCTCTTTAGATAGGCTATAAAATCAGGTACATTAGAATGTACTAAGTAAATGTTAGAAGTAATTTTTTCTATAAATAAAATATGTAAATTTTGGAATGTTGGCATTCCATTTATGTTTCTTTTCTTTCTTTTGTTTCTTGGGTATATATTTATTTTTTGAATTGTAAATATGTATCAAATATCAGAACAAAATAAATTATCATTTTACCTACTTCTTTTTATGTTAAAATGTGAAAATAAAGTATATCCATTTTTCAATGATAATCATTATACCTTAATATTTTTCTCCAATCTCTTCTGCTGTATTGAGTTGTTCTGCATTTGATCTTCCAGTTCACTGATTCTGTCCTTGGCTGTTGTTACCCTGCTGGAGAGGCCGTCCATTGAGTTTTTCAGTTGAGCTACGTGTTTTTCAGATCTGTTATTTTCGTTTGAAGTTTTCTGATTTCTGTCTTTGTTTTCTGTTCAGCTAGAGCTATGCTTTTTTTGATTTCCATGAGAATCTTCCATATTTCTATTCTAAACTCCTTATCTGAGAAGTTAATCGGATGGTTGGTATTTTTTTGGTCATTAGAGCTATCATTTTCACTCTCTATGTATGATGTTTGCCTGCGAGTTTTCCCCTTTGTCAAGCTTGCAGTGTGATTTTTTTTTCTGCATGTTGTGGTGGGGCTCATTAGTTAGAAAGAGTGTGCAGCCATGAAGCGAAGCGTAGCAGCCGGGCTCTTCTGGGGCCTCCAGGAGACAGTTTTTTTTAGGAGGCCCTTCCTAGCCCTATGAGGAGAGCTTCAGGAGATCAGAAAAGAGAAACACGCAAAGCTAACAGGTCCCCTCAGCTTCTCCTAGTCAGCAATCACACAGCAGGGAGGACTTCTCCACAAAGGAGTTCGCTCTTTGCCAGCGTACCTGATTACCTGTTTTCACTCTGTCTTTCTTGGCCTTTTGGCCTGAGTGGCTCCAGGAGACAGGTTTTTGTTTTTTGTTTTTTTTGTTTTTTTTTTTTTTTTTTGGGGGGGGGGGGCCTTCTTAGTCCTCTGAGGAGAGGAGAGTTTCAGGAGATCAGAGAAGAGAAACACGCAAAGCCAACAGGTCCCTTCAGCTTCTCCCAGTCACCAATCACACCTTAATAATTTTTTTTTTTTTTTGGTTTTTGGGTCACACCCAGCGGTGCTCAGGGGTTACTCCTGGCTGTCTGCTCAGAAATAGCTCCTGGCAGACACGGGGGACCATATGGGACACTGGGATTCGAACCAACCACCTTAGGTCCTGGATCGGCTGCTTGCAAGGCAAGCACCGCTGTGCTATCTCTCCGAACCCCTTAATAATTTTTTGATTTTTTTTTTTTTTCTTTTTGAGCCATCCCCAGTGACAGTCAGGGGTTACTCTTGGCCAGTGGTCGGCAACCTGCGGCTCGCGAGCCACATGTGGCTCTTTACACTTTGAATTTGGCTCTTCTGTGTGCAGGGCAGCCTCTCCAGGAGTCAGGACTTTGCTCCTAGCCTCTGTCAGTGCGCGCCCTGTGTTATCAACCCTAAACAAAGGTGTTCCCCCAACATCATCCTTTCTTAAACCTCTTCCTTTGTTTTTTTGTTTGTTTGTTTTGTCTTTTGTTTGTTTTGGGGCCACACCCGGCGGTGCTCAGGGGTTACTCCTGGCTGTCTTTATTTTGCACAAGAGTGGGCATCTTCCATGAAGGGATTCTCAACCCAGAATTTTCTTTTCCGTGGATTCTCATGTTCAGAATGCTCATGATTAAAGTTGTGAACTAATGCCCTTAAATGCTGTTTTCATGTTGATTATGATTTTCTGCATAATATAAGTGCCAATCAGAAATTTTTTGCAAGAGTGGAAACATTTCAATGCTCCTTCTCAGACACAGCTATCCCAGAATCAGATTCTTTTTTTGAACACATCCATCTTATGTCTCACTATAAAACTACTTGTGAAACTCCCCTGCAGAGAAATATTAAATTCATAGAGAAAATGAACACTGTCTGACAAATACACAAGCTTAGCTACCCATTCCTTGTCCAACTGGGGCTGTACAAAGTCAGAGTTCTGGTCTCACAGGAACTGCACTACTTCTTCCCTCTTGCCAACAAGGCTGAGAGCACCCTTCCCCTGAACAGCCACTTCACTTCTTCGTGGAGAAGTTGCTAGTAGTGGGCATCCATACTCTCACCCAGGGTGATGAATAGATTGGATTTAATCACAATTGTGAATTTCACAAATTATCTTTACTGTGTCATCTGTCACAGAGTTTAGTTCAACAGGGAGTTTTTTTTTAATCCAGTCTATCATACAATGAGTGGATACAATGTACAGGTGTGCAACTTCTGTTTCTTGTGACTACAAAAAAACACTGAGCCATGCACAGTGCATCATCTGTGCATCAGATTATTATTCTGAGTGAAATGAGTCAGAAGTAGTGGTGTAGACAGAATAATCATTTGTGGCATATAAGAATAATAAATGGCAATATGGTAATAATATCTACAGAAATAGGGATGAGGGGCAGGAGGACTAGTCCATGATAGGAAGCTTGCCATAAAAAGTGGTGAGTTCAGTTAGAATAGAGAAAGGTACATTATGACATTGATAGTTGGAACATATCACTCTGGACAAAAACTGGACGCTGAACATGGATAAGTGACATGAATGGTACCCTTTAATTAACAATATTGCAAACCACAGCATCATAAAGAAAATCTTGCAAACCTCAGTGTCATAAAGGAAAAGAGAGGTAGAGAGAAAAAAGCAAAATGCCTGCCCTGACATAGGCAGAGGACAGTGAAGGGGAAGGAAATAAGGGACATTGGTGGTGGGGGAAATGCACTGGTGAAGGGTGGTGTACATTCTATGATTGAAACTCAAGCATGAATAATTTTGTAACAAATATGCTTAAATAAAAAATTACTTTTAAAATGTTTCAGGAACTCTATTATAATTCCTTTATGATATATCATATGCCTTTAACAAAGTGCCGTTTTTGTTTTTGTGTGTATTTTAGTTTGGTTTCTTGCAGCACACACTAAAGTGTCAATAGATTTTTTTCCTTTCAGTGAAAGCACTACTTTTCTCTGGAACACTGTCCTTGCTTTTAAAGATTATTAAAAGGGTTTTCTCTTTTACTTGTTTCATCTCCATATTGTAGGATTTCAAATTTTCAGCATATTTTGGTTATCAAGAGAAAACGTTTTGAAACGTTTTGCTTCCTTATTATCAGAAATCAAAGCATTTTCCTCGAGATGGGTGTTCACTATCCAGCAATAACAAACGATCAGTGGATTCAAAAACTGTATTTCATGGTGGATGTTACTTCACATCTAAATCAGCTTAATCATAAACTACAGGGGAAAGGAAACACAATTTTTTCTATGTTAGAAGTTATTTAGTTTGAAAACAAATTATCTGTTTTTGCTTAAGATTTTGACAGAGAAACGTTGATTCACCTTCCAAGCCTGTTGAAACATCGCCAAGAAAATAATTCTGATATTGACATTACCTATTTTAAAACAGCACTTTTAAATATGAGGGAAGCTTTTCTCAAGAGGTTTAAGGATATCAGAAACAGCAAAGCAATGTTGGCCTTTTTTTTAAACCTCTGGATGCCACTGTAACAGAATTAAATTTTTCTCCCTTTAATATCGACATTGGCAACTTTGAAATATAATTGCTGAATTTAAAAAAAAAAAGAACTGTGGAGCTCAAAATTAGAATGTCTTTGTGCTAATTTAGAAAGATTGGAGAAACACAAATTTAAACTTAGTTCACAGCACAAGTGGTCTGCTTTGAAAGATCTGGAGGAGGAAGATATGTTGATTTTTAACACCTGGAATAGTAGTCCTGACTCATATAATCAACTAAAAAAGCTAGTGTTTGCTGTTCTTTCCTTGTTCGGGTCTACATATTTATGTGAACAATCATTTTCAAGCATGAATCTTATCAAGAGTAAATTGAGAAATCGTCTCATCGATGAGAACCTGGAATCGTGCCTAAAATTAAAAACAACAATATACAAACCTGACTTACTCAAACTATCCAAGGAAATGTGAGGCCAATGTTCACATTAGTGTTTGTGACTTTGTCAGTCATTGTCAGGATGTAATTTTCTCTACAATGTATGGCAAATTTTATGTAATTTAACATTATTGATAAATAATATTGTTCTAAAGTTTTTGTTTTATTAGTTGTGTTAACTGTTTCCTCCCAACCTATGTGGATACCTGCAAGCAGAATATTCTCAATAAAAACTTATTGAAACTATAAACAGTGTACCATCCCTATGTATTTTCGGTTTTAAAAATGTGGCTCTCGGGGCCATAGAGATAGCATGGAGGTAAGGTCTCTCATGCAGAAGGTCGGTGGTTCGAACCCCGGCATCCCATATGGTCCCCTGAGCCTGCAGGAGTGATTTCTGAGCATAGAGCCAGGAGTGACCCCTGAGCGCTGCCAAAAAGCCCAAAACAAACAAACAAAAACACAACAACAACAAAAATCCAAAAACCAAAAAAAAAAAAAAAATGTGGCTCACAAAATAAATTTCAATCGTAGTTTTGGTGAGATTTGGCTCAGTTGAATAAAAGGTTGCCGACCACTGCTCTTGGCTATGTGCTCAGAAATTGCTCCTGGCTTGGGGGACCATATGAGATGCTGGGGTATCAAACCGCAGTCTGTCCTGGGTCATCTGTGTACAAGGCAAACGCCCTACCGCTGCACCATAGCTCTGGCCCCAATATTTTTCTGATCTTCGATTTATTTATAATCAATATTCCTGTAATACATTCTTGATTTATTTTTAAAAATGTAGGTAATTTACTACTAAAAGCCAAAAATTTTTAGTATTTTTTAAAGTTTTGCAGATTTTAATTTTCTTTCTTTATGATGTTGCAACAATATAAGATATATTTATTAATCATAGTTTTTTTTTAAAGTAAAATCAAGTTTGTTTTTAAGAATTCTAAGGCAGGGGCAGATGTCTGGCTTCTGGTTCTCCACTGAATCCTCTCTTGATCTCGAAGCTAGCTCTTGCCGGCATGGGGTTTGGGGAGACCCCAGGCCAAATGTCTTCACCCTAGTTTGGGGTTGCTGGGAGGCTAGGCAGGCCCCCAGCCGTCCACCTCTTCTTCCCCCAGTCTCCAGGCCTTCCCTGGGTGCCAGCCCAAAAGGTCAGAAAGGTGGGTTCCAGGCAGATTACTTTATAGAGGTCTCCAGGCTATCCCCGCACAGGGAGGAGGGCGGGCAGATGTCTGGTTTCCGGTTCTCCATCTAATCCTTTCTTGATCTGGAGACTAGCTCTATCTGGCATGGGTTTTGGGGAGACTCCAGGCCGAAGGCCTTTTCCCTAGCTAGGGGGTGCTGGGAGGCTAGGCAGGCCAAGCTGGGTTGCTGGGCTGCGCTGAAGCAGTCAATGGCAACTTTTTTTTCCTCACCAGTCTACATTTTCAAAATCGCGGCGGCTACCCCCCCCCCACATACAGTATTTATTAATAGTAATAATGTGATTAATGTATGTTTTGAAATGCAGAACGTCCATCTTGTATATTGCCCTTTCTCATACCCCTACAAGCACATTTCTAGTCCTTCACTCCCTCACCTCCAACCATTATTACTCCACATTTACTCTTTTTTCTTTCAGTACTGCACAGGCCAAATCACTGACCAAAGTGATACACCGGATATAACACCCCCTCAACTATTTTAAAAGACTTAAAAGGGGCATGTATATGTCTTTTGAAAATTTTATGTGTATTTCTTAACAGCTATAACTCATAGTAAATATTCTCTTATACAGTGACTATTTTCCTCACTATTAGTCTGTTTTTCCATTTGTGATCTGTTTAATAATGAATTCTGGTAGAAGAGTCTCTCAGTTTAAAGTTTATTTGAACCAAGTTAAGGGGAGTGTTGTACTTGCTCTAGCACCCCCATATGCACAAATAACACCATGTGGCATTGTTTTTCTTTTGCATAGGCACATTAAAATGGGAAAATACTATACATACAAACAAGTTCTTATCTAATACAGATGGGAACACACATGGGAACACACAAATCTGCTAATACAATGGGACCTTACACCCTGAACATTGTCATAATGACCTGGCTCAGGCCTCAGAAGAATGGACATTCTTCATTACCCTTGAACCAGGGATGCCATCTACAAAACAACCAAAGTTGTCTATAACATCACCTGGGAGCAATCCTCTACCAGGGAAGACACTACCGCTGCTCTCACATTGACCTACTCAAAAGAAACTTCCTTTAATACCCAGAAGACTTAACACCAACAACAACAACGACCTGCTTTTAGGACTGGGCTCTATGCATTGCCCTCTAATTGTGAGGTGAAGCTTGAGGACGTCCCACAACATCCTGACTACGATGTAGGATATGCACAAATTCCAGGTTCTTTAACTACAGAATCCTGACACCACCAACAGCGACTTTGTGAAAAATAAAAGTGTATTGGCACTACAGACAATGACTTGGGTTAGAGAACCTAATATGCCTGGAACCTAGAGTTGGTCTTATGCCAGAAAACTTCAGGGGTAAGGTCTCCTTGTATTTAGGCCAAGGCTTTTCCTTTCCATGCTTCCCATATTTTGCTGAGCCTATGAAAACAACAATTGCCACTCTAACACCATTTTAGCTGTGCTCCTTGGACTCTAATCCTTAAAAAACCACTTAAACTATGGAGGTTAACTTAAACAAATATGCATGTGCATGGAACTGTTAAAAAAAATACTATGCCTTCAATGTAAAGGAGTTACATAAATTTTGTGGATTTAGATTGTTTTGTGTAGGGCTAAGAAATGTTATAATGTACTACAATCAGGGGACTTGCGGGACAAAGTAATTGTGCATGGGTTTTGTTTTATTTTTCTTAATGCTCTTTGGCTGAAAGTTCAAAATTAAGGTTCCAGCAAGGGAATTTCTTCTGAGAATTCTGTTTATGGGTGATTGTCTTCCCACTGTAACTTTACCTTGTCCTCTTTCTTTGCATCTTTGATCTCATAATAAAAAATATTAAAATATTAATTAATATTATATATTATATATTATATATAATATTATATATAATATTAATTAAAAATTAATTAATTAAAATATTTAAAAAATTCTAAGGCAGAGAAATGGAGGCCTGAGTGATAGCACTATGGCAGAGTGTTTGCTTTGTATGCTGCTGACCCAGGTCAGACCCAGGTTTGTCCCCTGGTATTCCATATGGTCCCCAGAGCCTGCCAGGAGCAATTTCTGAGTACAGAGCCAGGAGTAACCCCTGAGTACCTCCAGGTGTGACCTAAAAACCAAGCAGAGGAGTGCCTAGTGCACATCTCAAGAGAGGATATGAAGATGGCATATGCATGCAGTCACATATGCATGTGCCTGGGCTATCACCACACATGTGCACCAGATTCATTTTAATAAAATAAAATTCACTCCTTGATCTTTCAAATAGGAAATGAAATATACTCTAAAATTTTAAAAATCAAATTGGTAAACTGCATCCTGCTTAGCATTTTTTAATGAATGAATAAAAAGCATAGAATTATCATACAATAAATGTGTAACATTTAAATATTTCTTAAATCTTTTATATTTATTTGTACTTTCTTTCTTAAATATTTTTATTTCTTTCCAAATTTTTACTATGTTCTAATTAGTTATGAGATATCTTTTTGCTTACATTTTTGGAGTTTTTCCTTTTTTCCTTCCCATGTCCTTTCCTTTCTTTAGTTCTTCATTATTTTTTCAGTATCAACTTCCATGATTCAGATTATTTTATTCACAAAGATTGTGTTATTTGACCAACTATATATGTCTTTGTCTTGAATTCACTATAAGCACATCATTTGGTTGTTTTTTTTTAAAGCAACCAAAACACAACCTTGATCTATATGTTCTAATTTTCCTTTGTAATTATATTTAGCTTTTTAATTTAACTAAAGTATATTAAATAGAAAGTGTGCTTTCTCAGTGTTGATGACTTGCATACTTTCAAGAGACAGTCATTTAATAATAATAGCATTCCCCACTGTTTTTATGACTATGGACAAGAATTGTATTTTGAAATATGACCTTATATGTGTCTTTTCTTTATAATTAATTTCTAAATTCTGCATCCATTTCAATATTACTCCTATACAGAGGGAATAAGATTTTCTACTTAATTTAAAAGAAGACAGAGTATAAAATCAATTCCTAAATAGTCTTCTTAAAAATTATAGCAGAGATAATCATTGTCTTTTCCCAAAACTCAGGCTTAAAAAAAGAAATTGGGGGGTGGTGTGATTCTAAAAATTTGAAGCAACCAGAACCCAAAACTTAGAAAAATCATAAAATTTATCATGAAATGATTAGAATAAGTATTTGATTTGAGAATTAGCAAAAGCAATAGTGAAGTTGCCATTTGATATGAAAAGGAGAATTGAAGAATATTACAGCTTTTCTGCAGAAGATCTCTGAAAGTACCTTGCTCTCATTTTATTTGGGTTGGGATGAGTAGATTTATTAATTCCCACCTTTGTGTCCATTTATTAGATTAATTATTTTCCTTGAATAAAGACACAACCTATGACTTGATTCCAACCAATAGTAAGTGACAATTAAACAGTATGTCACACCCATGATTAGAATATATTTTGGCAAAGATGATTGGCTTTTAACCCAGTGACTATGTCTTAACCAGATGCTATCTTTATTGTTTTAGGAATTAAAGCAACCAAATTAGAGAAGTAGATATTAAATTGCAGGGTTCTTGGTAGACAGACTTGTGATCTCTCAAGTTAGAGGACAGCTAACACCTAACAGCCAACAGCTCCGGATCAGAAACATCAGCCCTACAGCAAGACGGAACTAAATTCTGTCAACCAGAATGCGTTTAGGAGTGAATTCTTCCCCAGTTAGGCTATCAGATGTGAAAATAAGTTTGTCAACATTTTAATTACAATTTGGTAAGATTTAATATGACTTTGCTTAGTCTTTCGCTAAGGAAAGTGAGATAATATATGCATATTAACTTGTTTATGAGACAGAATTGTGTTTTTTCTTTACCATAAACAGAAAAATTAATACAGGGTTGAGATTCTCAAGGTAGGAAAAAAGGTGGATTAGATAAATTTCCAATAGATTAAGGTAATTTTACATCAGAACATAGTCCCACTATAATCTATGAGATATGAAGCATCAAGACGATTACAGCCAAACTAAGACTAAAAGGCCTGAGAACAGCCTTCTCAAATGTTATACCCTACAGTGAGAGTTACATCTTTTTTTTTTTTTTTTTGGTTTTTCAGGCCACACCTGTTTGATGCTCAGGGGTTACTCCTGGCTAAGAGATCAGAAATTGCCCCTAACAGCTCCGAGTGTTACATCTTTAACTCTCAGAAATTTTTGCCTCCAGAGTGCTAAAATAGGCAAAAGAGCACATATCCCAAAGAAGCTTGAAATTGTATTCAGGATGGCACAGAAGGCATGACCTTAAGGTTTCAACAAAGATGCAGGTCAATCTTAGGAATTATCAATGGAAGCCAGAGTAGAGATATAAGTGCTCCCAAAAGCTTATACTACTCTATCCTCAGGACAACCTCTAGTCCTATTTGTACCCCTAGGAAAGTAAATGGGGGGAAAAGGAACTTTAAGAGGCGATGTTAAATTCAGACAAAAATTCCTTAAAGCAGCTTATTTAGGTTTTTCATTATGCATAGAAATGAAAATCTGAAAGATAAAGTTTAGTTACAGAGAAGTAAAATTGCATACTTTAAAAACTAAAACTGTTACCTATTTGGAGGCCATAAAATTTAGAAATCATAATATTTAATAGAAAAAGGAAAGTTATACATTTATGTGAGTGAAAATGAACACATAACCTTTTAAGGCTATATTTTACCTATTAGTACTACTTAATGACTTGTAGCATATGCTATATTTTTCTGTTATTGAACATTTTCTTGTTATTTGTTCAGGTTTAAAATTTATGCAAAAAGACCAATTGCAATGCATGAAGTATCTTTCATTTCAAGCTTTATTCCTAATATTTTTCCAATGTTTTATTGGAATGGCAAAATTATCCAACACTCATGAGATCTTAAAGCAGGGGCCTTTTTATTTGTGTCTTCATTCTATACCTAACATTTATCATGTTCCAACATAGAGCCAATTTAGTTTCCACAAGTCATGTGTCAACCATTATTATATTATGAGTGTTCCCTGCCTTTATTTTAACTCAGGCCCTAAAGAAATTTCTGGCTTCATGTTCTCAGACTCCTGACAACTAGATAGGGCATCTTTCTCTTGGAAGCTGTTATGCAGACTCAGGAAGAAAGTCAGAAACAAAGAAAGACTGGCAAGCCATAGATTTGCAAGACTTAAGGAGATACTCAAACAGGAAAATATTTTAGGGCAGTTTAAGATGAGAGAATATGAAAACAGTTGCATTGTATAATAAAAGTGATGAGGAAAAATTAGTAAATTTTTAATTATTACTCTTGTGTATGTTTCTCTCTTCATGCTATTAGAAAAATGCAAATAAATTAGTTATTTTTAATATAGTCTTATAACATTCATTTTAACTTTCATCCACTTATTCTAGGCACTGTTGTTAATTACTTATCAGAAATATAAAATTGTTCTTCCTAACTATATGCTAAATATGTTCAATTTCATGTTGGTTCATGATCCCTGTTATGTTAGGTCACATAAACAATGTGAATCTGTCCTGTATGAGGCTGCAAGAGATTAAATTGAATGTGGGCTATCTGAAGAATATACTCAGAATACATTAGAGGCTTTGTCTTAACCCGTAATTTTCTGGTTACTTTTTTTGAATCAAATTAAATTTCGCTTACATGTATTTAAGTGTAATTTGTATGTATATATGTGTGTTTATATGTTATACATACATTTATATAATATATATCAGTCATCTTGCTGCATAGG